>NW_025814896.1:57140000-57182500 GCF_022079265.1 Lynx rufus | reverse complement strand
TCAATGAAATATTTAACTACTGAAGATGTTACATGCTGTTCCCTTTCTGTGTGGACTTACACCTCCCAGTCTCCACAAACTTGTGTATCTGAGGCATCAAGATGAAGGTTCCAAATCAAGTGAGATGAACAGAATAGGCATATACCTTATTCCTGCTAACCACCATTATGAGACTGTAAGAGCAAGAAAGGCCCAAGAAGGCTGAAAAGTGAACTTTCACAGTTTACTTGCGGTTCTTACTGCCTTGCGAAATGTTCCAAAAATGCCCAGTATTGTTCTCTCACTTAAGGTGTTTTGACCTGAGTTTTTTGTCACTGTGATTAGGACTACAACACAAATCTTTATGTTGGCTTCAAAACATTCCCACGCTCTGGATTAAAGTTCTAGCTTGTGATAGTCAGAAGACTTCCTTTCAAATTCTTATGTTACAGATAAAGGATTGGTGATAGCATTATGATCCCTCCAGGGGCTTTAAAAAAATAGGCATGTTGAAATGTATGGAGAGACAATACTTCCTTGAAAGGTGCCACAAGCGAGAATACTGGAGAAACTCAACAGAGTGTTTGTTTCAATAAAACTGACAAATTTTTTCTATAGTTTTCCGTGGTTTCCCCTTACAGGAGGTAGAAAATGCATGGCCAGAATGTAACACAATGATTGGATTACTTAAAACATCTGAACTACATAAATCTACAAAGACTCTCAGAAAAGCTGCTGATTTTCTTTCATTCTAAAATATCAGCAGATGTAGACCTCCACTTTGTCATAGTGCCACGTTTTAAGTGAAAAATGTCACTAATGTTTTCTTATAAATTGAATATTTTCTTTTGAAAATACATTAAAATGAAAAATGCTTTTGCCAGAGTTCTTTTCTTTCTTTCTTTTTTTCTTTCTCTTTCTTTCTTTCTTTCTTTCTTTCTTTCTTTCTTTCTTTCTTTCTTTCTTTCTCTTTTTCTTTTTTTTTCCCAGTGTTTGTTTTACTCTTAATTCTCACAGTAAAAAAAGAAATATGGAGTACTAGGATTAACTTCAAAAGTGATATAGTCTTTTCATGGACAATATTCCATCCTGCAAGACTTTTCTTTTAATTGAAATATAATCATTTTCACTTGAAATAACTCTAGGCCAGGCATAAATGGATGAGTGAATACATAGGAATTCCGTCCTTTCTCTTTATTTTTGTTTGACCTTGGACAAATCACCTTGGTTTTCCTGGTTGTGAAAAATAAAAGAACAGTGATCTTCATGATACATCATTTTAGGATTGTTGGGATACTTATTATGGTAAAGTGGCAGATTTTCTCTGATAAGAAGTAACATTGGCATAGGCAAAATGTGATCCACAGCTTTTGGGGAAAAAAAAAAGGTATTTGTTGTATCCTTTCCCCTCTCCCCCTTTAAAAGAGCTGGTTTAAAGAAGTACCTTGAGGACAAAGTATCTGCTGAATTCTCTTAATTTCTGTAGGGTCTACCAAAGTGCCTTTAACATACTAAGTTTCCAATAAATCTGCTTTGTATCGTTAGATTAGTGAAAGCAAGTTATTGACTGTGAGTACAGAACACAGATAATTCTAAACGGTCTTTAAAAATAAGACAGTATGGATTTCAGATTACCATTCAGCTACCTGATACCATGGAGGACCTATCATTTTATAGTGTGTGTATCTCATTCTATGCCATGCAGGTTGGAAGGAATGAGCATCAGGTTCCCAGAGGAGTATTTCTTTCTTTTTTACTTTATAGTAGTTTTTTAATGAGAAGGGTTTAGATTGACCAAAAAAAAAAAAAAAATTGCAATGACCGTACAGAAATTCCCATATACCCCACACCTATTTTTCTTTATTAGTAATACCATATGTTAGTAGAGTATCTTTGTTGTAATTAATATACCAATATTGATACATCATCATTCATTAAAATGCATGCATTATTTAGTTCTCCTTAGTTTTTAGCAAGGTTCTTTTTCTGTTTCAGGATTGTATTCAGAATGTCACATTACATTTAGTTGTCATGTTTCCTTGGCCTCCTCTTGGCTGTCACAGTTATTCAGACTTTCCGTATTTTAAGGATCTTGAGAATTCTGTGAGATACTGGTCAGGTGTTTTCTAGAAAGTGCCTCAAGTGGAATTTACCTGATATATTTCTCATGGGTAGATCATGCATGGATATGGGTTGATGGGAGGAAGACCAAAGGGGAAAGTGCCATTCTTCTCACATCTGTCCAAGGTACGTGTCATTGATATGCTGTCACTATTGATGTTAATCATGATTACCCAGCTGAGGTAATGTTTTTTAGGTCTCTCCACTGTGAAGTCCCTGTTTTCCCAATTTCCATATCTACCCTTTGAAAGAAAGGCATTATGTATAACTCACTTAAGAAGTGAGGGGTTATGTACTTTTGAAAGCACAGTATCTACATACATTTCCAAATTACTTAAAATTCCTTTTCAAAAGACATGTTTGTTCAAATATTTATTCCTATCAATATGGACTTGTAGTTATTTATTTTCTACTTTGGGTTCTGATTCAATGCTATTTTATTTATTTACATTCTCCCATTATTTTTTGTCAATTACCTGGGATTATGCAAACAATAATGTCATCTGTGAACAAAGAAAGTTTAATTTCTTCCTTCCCATCCTGTATATTTGTTATTTCCTTTTTTGTTTGTTTCTTTTGTTTTGTTTTGTTTTGTCTCATTAAGCCAGTTAGGAATTCTAGTGTCATGCTGATTAGAAGGGGGAAGAGAGGACATCTTTGCCTTGTTTCTCATTTTTTGGGAGAAAGCATCCAGTGTCTCATCATGAGGTATGAGGTTAGCTGTAGGTTTTATTAAGATGTCCATTACCAAATTGACAAAGTACTCATATATTCCTTGCTTGTTAAGAGATTTTATCCTGAATATCAGGTGTTGGGTTTTGTCAATGGCTTTTTCTGCTTCTGCTGATATGGTCCCTTGATTTTTCTTCTTCAGCTTGTTGGGGTTATGGATTGCACCAATTGACTTTTGAATGCTAAACCAGCCTGGTGTATTTGAAACAAATCCCCCTGGGTCATGGTATATAATTTTTAAAAATACATTGCTAAATTTGATTTGTTATTTTATTAAGGATTTTTACATACTATGTCCGTGATAGAGGTTTTTACATCTGTATTTGTATGTTACATCTATGGCCAAAAATTTTTACATCTGCGTTCATGAGGGTTTTCACAACTATGTGCATATACGTTGGCTTATAGTTTTCCTTTCTTTGTATGTCATTATCTGATATTGGTGTTAGGATAATGCTGGCCTCGTACAATGAATTAGGAAGTGTTCTCTATGCTTCTATTTCCTGGACAATATTGTGGAATATTTTCTTAAGTGTTTCATAGAATATACCAGTTAAGTGATTATTTAATTATTTATGTATTTTTTAATATGAAATTTATTGTCAAATTGGTTTCCATACAACACCCAGTGTTCATCCCAAAAGGTGCCCTCCTCAATACCCATCACCCACCCTCCCCTCCCTCCCATCCCCCATCAGCCCTCAGTTTGTTCTCAGTTTTTAAGAGTCTCTTATGCTTTGGCTCTCTCCCACTCTAACCTCTTTTTTTTTTTTCCTTCCCCTCTCCCATGGGTTTCTGTTAAGTTTCTCAGGATCCACATAAAAGTGAAAACATATGGTATCTGTGTTTCTCTGTATGGCTTATTTCACTTAACATAACACTCTCCAGTTCCATCCACGTTGCTACAAAGGGCCATATTTCATTGTTTCTCATTGCCACGTAGAATTCCATTGTATATATAAACCACAATTTCTTTATCCATTCATCAGTTGATGGACATTTAGGCTCTTTCCATAATTTGGCTATTGTTGAAAGTGCTGCTATAAACATTGGGGTACAAGTGCACCTATGCATCAGCACTCCTGTATCCCTTGGGTAAATTCCTAGTAGTGCTATTGCTGGGTCATAGGGTAGATCTGTTTTTAACTTTCTGAGGAATCTCCAGACTGTTTTCCAGAGCAGCTACAGTTAAATAATTTGATCTTGTCCTTTGTTTCTTTGAAAGCTAATAGTTTTTTATTTGATTAATAGATGCCAGTGAATTCAGATGATCTCTTTTTCCTTATGTGAATTTTGGTAGTTTGTATCTTTCAAGGAATTAATCAATTGGATCTAAATTATAAAATTTGTGGGTGTAGAATTATTTATAATATTTTTAATTATTCTTTTAATGTCCATGGAGTCAAAAATGATAACCATTTTTTTTTTTAATTTCTGGTATTGGTTCATTTTTCCATCTCTCTCTCTTTTTTTTTTTTTTTTTTTTTGAGTTAGCCTAGCTACAATTTATCAACTTTGTGGACTTTTTTTTCAAAGATTCAGGTTGGGTTTCAATTATTTTTTCTTTTGTTTCCCTGTATTCACTTTCATTAAAATCTGCCCTGTTTTTTTCTTATTTAATTTCTTTTGCTTACTCTAGTTTAATTTGCTTTTCTTTCCCTAGTTTCCTGAGGTAGGAGCTAAGAATAGTGAGTTTAGATATTTCATTTCTAAAATATTCACTTATTATTATTATTTTAATTTTCCTGTAAGCACTACTTTTGTTGCATCCTGAAAATTTTGATAACATAATTCTTTGTTTTCTCTCTTTCCCAGACATAAAATCCTTGACTCCTATTTTCTTTCCTTGAGTATCTTGAATTATTACTCCATTTGGCTTTGGCATAAATCATTGTTGACGCAAGTTTGATGATAATCTAATTTTCTGTCATTTATGTAATTTGCTGTTTTTGCCTGGGTGCCCAAATAATGTTTTTCTTTCAAGTCCAATAATTTTAGAATATGTCTTAAGTTGGTGATTTTCAGGTTTATATAGTTAGGTACCAGGTTTCAATATGTACTTTTAAATTGTTGATTAATTAATTTAATTTTTATTGAATATAGTTGGCACACAGCGATTCAACAAGTCTGTATGTTATGCTGTGCTCCCCACGAGTGTAGTTACCATCTGATAAAAGTATTCTGCTTGCAGTTTAAACTTGTAACTATTTTTAAATTTCTCTTTTGAAACTCCTTAGGGATGTATTATTTAATCTCCAAATATTGAGATATGTCCCAAATGTCTTTTTGTTATTGATTTGTAGGTTAATTCCACTGTGTTTTGGGAACATAGATTGTAGAATTTCTATTGTTTTGAGTGATATAAGCTACATTTTAAGCACTAGAATGTGGTCTAACTTGGTCAATGTTCCACATGAGACTGAGAACAATGTGAATTCTTCTGTTGTTGAATGTAGCATTCCATAAATGTCAATTAGATCAAGATGATTGATGGTACTGTTTAGGTCAACTCTAGTCTTACTGATTATCTGCCTGCTTGATCTATCAATTACTGAAAGGGGAGTACTGAAGTCTCCAATTATAATAGTGGATTTGTCTATTTCTTCTATAAATTCTATCAGTTTTTGCCTCACATATTTTGATGCTGTTGTTAGGTGCACATATGGTTAGGACTGTTATTATATCTTCTTGGCGAATTAACTCCTTTACCACAATGTAATAGTCCTCTTTCCCCTGATGATTTTCCTGGTTCTGAAGTCAGCTTTGTCTTAAATTAAGATAGCTATCATCTTTTGATTAGTGTTAGCATGGAATATCTATCTTCCTCCCTTTACTTTTAATCTATCTGTGTCTTTCTATTTAAAGCAGGTTTCTTGCAGACTACGTATAGTTGGCTCTTATTTGTTTGTTATTTTTGATCCACTGTGTCAATCTCTCTCTTGTAATTGGTTTATTTCGTGACTTCTACTTAAAGTGACCCTGTTTTTTATTGCTGTGTAGTTGGTGTGCAATATTAAATTAGTTTCAGGTGTACAACATAGTGATTCAACAATAATATGCATTGCAAAGTGATCACCACCATAAATCTAGTTACCATCTGTCACTGTACCAAGTGGTGACAATATTTTTAACTCTATTTCCTATGTTGTTCATTGCATCCCATGATGCAATGGAATATATTTTGTAACTGGAAGTGTGTACCTCTTAATCCCCTTCCCCTATTTTACCCATCACCCAAAGTGACTCTTGATATAGTTGGATTGACAGCTACCATATTTGCAAGTGTTCTCTCTTTGCTTCACTTATTCTTTAGATTTTTATTAACTTCCCATCTTTTTCTGCCTTTTCTTATTTTAACTGAACATTTTATATGATTGCATTGTATACCCTCTTCTGCTATATCAATTATTCTTTCTTAAAAAAAAAAGTTACACCAAAGTCTGCAGTATACATTTTTTAGCTAGTCTTAGTTCACCTTGAATATCATCCCACTTCATGTGTAGTGCAGAAAAGCTAGGATATTACCAGTTCCTTCCTCTCATCCCTTATTGCATTCCTGTCTTTCATATCACTTATTCCTGTGTTATGATCACCCAATACATTGTTACTATTATTGCCTTAGACTAACATGTATCGATTACATCAGTTAATTTCAAGAAAAATAAATATTTTATTTTCCCCTCAATTATTCTTTCTTCAGTGGTCTTTCTTTCATCATGTAGATTCGAATTTCTGAGCAAATCCTTTTCCTTCCCCATTAGGAAAATTAAAAAAAAATCGCAGAAGCTGTCTGTCAGCAATGAATCCTTCCATTTTCATTTGTCTGGGAATCTTTATCTTCCTTTACTTTTGAAGGATAATACCACTCAATATAGAATCAGGGGATGGTGTTTTTTTCTTTCCACAATTTAAATATTTTACTCCATTCACTTCATATATGCATGGTGTCTGCTGAGAAGTCTGAGATAATTCTTCATTTTATTCCTGTAGATGTAGAATGTCCCTTGTCTCCTCCCCCCATCCTATTTCAAAATTTTTCTCTGTCTTTGTTTTTCTGCAGTATGCACGTTCTAATATGCATATGGACAATTTTTTTGGGTATTTATCCTGGTTGGTGTTCTCAGAGATCTTGTATCTGTGGTTTGATGTATGTCATTAATTTTGGAGAATTCCAGTTATCTCTTTCCTCCATTTTCTTTTTCTTCCCCTTAAGCATCACAATTATGCATATATGGCATATTTTGAAATTGGGCTGCAATTCGTTGGTATCTTGCTTTTTTAAAATTATGTTTTCTTTCATCATTTCAGTTTGGGAAATGTCTATTGAACTTTCTTCAAGGTCACTGGTTCTTATCTCAACCATGTCCAGTTTGCTGATGAGTTCATCAAAGGAATTATTCATTTCATATATATTATATATATATACATATATTATACATATATTATATATACACACATATATGTATATATGTGTATATATATGTGTGTATATATATGTATATATACATATATGTATATATGTATATGTATATATATGTATATATGTATATGTATATATATATACATGTACACATATATTATATATATTCCCTTTAATTTTTTCTTAGAATGTCATTTTTCTGTTTACATTCCCCTTATGGTATTTTTTGATATAGATTCTTTCCATTAGAACCATTAATATGTTAATCATCATTTTTTTAAAATCCTCACCGGACAATTTCAACATCTCTGTCATATCTGAGTCTGCTTCTGATGCTTAATTTATGTCCTCAGACCTGTGGTTTTTTTCCTGCTTTTTAGTATGCTTTGTAACTTTTTTTGTTGTTGACAGCCAGACATCGTGTGTCAGGTAGTAGGTACTGAGGTGTTAGGGCCTGAGTTGTATAAGGTTTTATGTTATGCTAGCCAGATGTTTAATGTTTGCTATACTATAGGTGCCAGAACCTTCCATTCCCCTAATGTCCTTGTTTTTGTCCCTCTTATTGACTTTTGACTTCCCTGAGTTTGTGTCTTGAAGCCTTTTTGACTGTAACAGGCTGTTCATGCAGTAGAGCTCTTTCGGTAGAAAGCTCTGGAGAAAGGAAGTATCCTATAATTTTATCCATCAATCCCACTTTTTTGATGGACCTGTGTCCCTAACCTGTGACCTTCAAAGTATTTCTTGACTCTTTTCTCCCTATTACAAGAAACAGAAAGGCTATTGGAGGCTTCATGGGAAAGATGTCCTTAGACCCCCACAGGGATGGGGGGAGAAAAGTTCTTTTCTCCATTAGGAGAGTAGGCCTTTGTTATGGAAAATGCTCTAGGAGTATTTCCCACTGATTATCAATCTTCTCCTTGCCAGAGAAAGATCTTTCTCAGTTCTTCACTGTGACATCTGTGTGGGGTTCTTGGAGTTAAACTCATCAAAGTTGGGGGATCCACTTAGACTGCAGATCCCAGGAATTCTTCATTCTCATGTTAGTCAAGACTCAGCCTGCTTGTTTGTCTTATTTTTTTTAATGTTTATTTATTTTTGAGAGAGACAAGGGTGGGGGAGGGGACAGCGAAAGAGGGGGACAGAGGATCCAAAGCAGGCTCTGTGCAGACAGAACACATGAACCATGATCTCATGAGTCATGAGATCATGACCTGAGCGAAAGTCAGACACTTTGACCGCGCCACCCAGGTGCCCCTCAACATTCCTATTTAAGTGTCGCTAGCAGTTTATGGTTACAGTGGCTTATGCCCCCGTTCAGCAAATCTCCATAAGGACTCTCTGCCTTTGCCTGTCTCTCCAGATTTGGGGATGGTGGTTTGCTGGCAGTTCTCTAAAAAGTCCAGGAAAAATTGCTGGTTTTCCATTTGCTCAGATTTTCTTGTCAGTACAAGAGTGATAACTACCAAGGTCCTTACATGTTAGAGCTGCATCTGGGAAGCCTGCCATTATTTTCTTTCATTCCTGCCGTCTTTTTATCAAAGGGTTGAGAACCTAACCTTTCCTCGATTTCTAGAGAAAATAGAAACGTGATTATTATGGCTGATCTATTTAGATAAATTTTTGACTTGGGATAATTTTTGAAAAAAACATATCCCTCTTGAGCATTCTATGTTCTAGACTTTTTTCAGATATATTCATAAAATTTTTATGAAAAATGTTTTATTATAAATCTTGAGTCAACATCTTATCAGAAATAATTATATGACAAGACATCATTTAGGTAGTCTAAGATTAGTAAGGGGGGAAGGAATGAACCTAATATATTGCTCTACAAGCAAAGGTCCCGAGAGTCTAAAAAGCACATAAAAGTGGTTTTGATTCCTTTTTGTGTTGTGTGGGTGAATTTTCTCTTTCCCAAGGACATTTTAAAGAGTGATCTATCGGAGCCACACAAGAGCTCTCCTTCTTCAAATAAAATCCTTAGTTTGGGATATTTGTCAGGAGTGACACTTGGGTTTATGACTCAGGAAGTTCTATACTTGGTAAAGTTACAAAATGCAAAATAATCTCGGAAGGAGTAGACAAGCCAGAAAGAGAGCTTGTATCTTTCTAATTTTTCTCCTGAGGAGAGGGGGAGTGGAATGAAAACGAAAACGTTCCCAAACGAGGCATAATGTTTTGTTGTTATTGTTCTCATAGAATACAATTTCAAAATTCCCACCACCTTGTCCTGCAGCAGAAGAAAATTAGAAGTATTTGGTACCGGGGCGCCTGGGTGGCTCAGTCGGTTGAGCGTCCGACTTCGGCTCAGGTCATGATCTCACACTCCATGAGTTTGAGCCCTGCGTCAGGCTCTGTGCTGACAGCTCGGAGCCTGGAGCCTGCTTCAGATTCTGTGTCTCTCTCTCTCTCTGCCCCTCCCGTGCTCATGCTCTGTCTCTCTCTGTCTCAAAAATAAATAAAAACATTAAAAAAATTTTTTTTTAAATAAGTATTTGGCACCAATTAAGATAAAAAATTACTATATGTGTGTGTGTGTGTGTGTGTGTGTGTGTGTACGTGTGTGTTTTAAAGGTTTCTCTTTTGTTTCCTAGAAATTCATGTAAAAATCATCAGTATTTTCCAAGATACAGTTTCAGTAAGCTTTGAAGCAACAGACAGGTAATCTCGCTTTCTATATTCACCAAAATAAGCAATAAGGAATGAGAGCAATAAGAAATTCTCTTAACCTGTAACATTTGATTTATTTAATTTGGTGGTGAAACTAGGCTGCCTCTTTCTGGGGCATTTTTGAGAGCATCTCATGCTGGCATAGTTGATCAGTATTATAGCAGCAAAGGGTTACAGGTCAAAAGGCAAAAGTTACCAGCACTTTATAGGATACTCTCTCTGTATATAAAGTTTTTTTTTTAATTTCAAGTTTTAATTTAAATTCTAGTTAGTTAACATACAAGGCAAAATTGGTTTTAGATGCAGAATTTAGTGATCCATCACTTACATATACTACCAGTGCTCATCACAAGTGCCCCCCTTAATACCCATCACCCATTTAGCCCATGCCCCCACCTACCTCCTCTCCGGCAACTCTCAGTTTGTTCTCTATACTTAAGAGTCTCTCATGATTTGCTTCCCTCTCTCTTTTTCCCCCTCCCCATGTTCATCTGTCTTGTTTCTTTAATTCCCCATATGAGTGAAATCATATGATCACTAATCTTTGACAAAGCAGGAAAGAATTATTTGCAAGAGTTGAAGGCTCATTAGAAGTTGCAAATGGCACAGAGAGCTTCCTTCAATGCAGTGTCATAATCAGAATCCTGACATTGGTCCTAATATACTTTTATAAAAGCAGAATGTATACTGACCCTGAACACACACACACACACACACACACCAAAAAAACCAAACAAAACAAAAAAACCCCAAAACAATTACTGAGTATGCGTTATGAATTTTTTACACTCTATATGGTTTGGTAGAAATCCTGAGTAACGAGCACTGAGACAAGATAGATCGTTCTCATGGCCTCATGATTCTATGTGCCAAAGGTATTTCAATATTAGGTGGAGCGGAGTTCTTACTCACCTCTTTGATTTTTCCCTTTCACTGAGCTCTGTAATCTGAAAGCTCCACAGAACAACCATTGCAAGTACTCAGATTAATGATCTCATGACATGTGTGCTGTTGCCTGAAACGTACTAGAAGTACTGTCTCCAGGATGCTCGGTGAGCATGGATGAAGCGTTAAATAGGAATGGAGAGCACCATTTGACGTATTTTTAGAAATTACAGACATTTGACTCTGGCCCTTATACCTTTCCCTTTCTGTGAACTCTGAGCCCGCTTTTTCACTTGTTGGGTAATAATATGCTTCACGAGAGGTAGGCAATTCAAGTGAAGGTAGCCAGAACCACAGGTGATTTCTTTACTATTTCTTGTAGGCCAAATATCAGCAGTTCCATAGAGTTAAAAGATTTAAAATGAGAAACATGAGTGGGAAAGCTGGATTTCTAAGTGAAACTTCTTCCAAAAATATTTTTGTCCTTTTAAAAAGAATGTGGCTTTTTTTGTTTTCTTTATTTTGAGAGAGAGAGGTGGAGGGGGTGGGCAGAGAGAGAAGGAGAGTGAGAATCCCAAACAGGTTCTGCACTGCAGAGCCTGATGCAGGGCTTGAACCCACGAACTGGGAGATCATGACCTGAGCTGAAATCAATAGTTGGATGCTTAACCACCTGAGCTACCCAGATGCCCTTATTTCTGCCCTTTTTAATCTTCAATAGGTATGACTGGCAATATTGGGGAGGGAATCACATTGGTCGTGTTCTACGGATACATTTCCCGGTGTTGCTAATTGCTGTTCGGTGCGCGTCGCTCTGAGGCCACATTACAAAAGCTACCATTTTAAAATAGGTTCTCTAGGTAATAGCATTTCTGACAAATTAATAATGTGATGTTTTCCTCGGCCCATGAGAGTTTTCATTACATATTCCCCAACTGTTATTTACAGTACTATGACAACTCATAATTTGTCAAGAAGTAAAGAACAGCAGGAGGACCTCAGAAGTATGATTTGCTTCCCTCTCTAGCAAACCAATCTCTAGCAAAAGAGGTGTGGGCAACGGTCATTTTGAAAGTTCACAAGCCGTTGCCTCTTTTTCCCTTCCTTCTGCATGTTTAAGTAACCCCCCCCCCTTTTTAAATGCTTATTTATTGTGAGAGAGAGAAAGAGACAGAGACTGGGGGAGGGGCAGAGAGAGAGACAGAGAGAGAGAATCCCAAGCAGGCTCCGCACCACCAGCCTGATGCAGGACTAGAACTCAAGAACTTTGAGATCATGACCTAAGCTGAAACCAAGAGTTGGACACTTAACTGGTTGAGCCACCCGGGTGCCCCTTAAGCCCTCTCTTGACACTCATCTACCCAGAGACTAAAACAAAAGCTAAAATACAGGTATAGGTAAATAAGGCACTTTTCAAGTGTTGATATGATCCTCAAAATCTCTTGGGGAAAAAATTAGGACAGTTCTTTGAAAGTTAGAACAAATGTAATGTAGCTCAGAGAAGCAATAAAGCTTGCAAATAATCGGCTGCCCCAAATAAATAGTGATTTAAGCCAAGTGAATAGTCAAAGATGTTGATTTCAACTTTTCCCCCTACCTCGTGCTCCCGGTGAGAGGAGGAACGGCGTTTTCTAAATAATTTATTTGGAAGGTTGAAATGTGACTGGCTGGATTGAGCTGGAAGCACTACATTGCAATCTGCCACTACCTGCTGTGGGGCCCTATTAAGCACTCTTCAATATTTCAGCATATATTGTGTAATTAACTCGCCACGATGTGAAACTGGTGCTATAAAGGCGGGCGGAAGAGGGAAAATTTCAAGCTGTTTTAACGTAGGAAAAGACACAAACGCACTGTAACCGAGGTAGGAGAAACTTGGAGTCAGTGCGAGGGAAGATAGGAAACATAAGATACAGGAAAAGCAAGTTCCCAAATTAGCAGAAAGTAAATGAGAGAAGGAAAAAAAATAAAATCAAGTAATGAAAAAAGACCCAGTGCTTCGAAAGCTACAAAGAAAAAACATATAGAAGCAGTGAGGTAGAAATGTATGGTTTACAGCTGGTACTAAAAGCTTATCTGATTAGAATCAAAGAAAGTGAGGTTCTTTTTAAAACGACTTTGGCACATAGGCAGTCATACTGTCTAATAGCTTCTGCAAACCCAAACCAGTATAAAAAGACAATGTGAAAATCTGTTGCCCAAATCTGGGAGACATTTGTACTGCATGCAAAGCTTATGGAGTAACTGCTTCTGACAATGTCCCTTGCTAACCGACCCCTGCTACGCTGCCGGAACCAAAGCTAGTGTGCCTAGCGAAAACGAAGGAACGATGTCTTTTACTGATTTGACGTCCCATTCCAGATCTCGCGTTAAGTCCACGCCTGCGTGAACAACACATTACGCTATCTTCCCGCGGTGCGAATGTCTTTTCTAGTCAGTGTTGTGTCATTTCCCAATCTCGTCAGTATCTCTCTGGTGGTTAAAAACAAAAACAAAAACACAAACAAAAACAAAAACTCCAAACAAACAACAAAAACCACCAAAAACCCAAAAGCCAAACAACAACAACAACGTGAAAACTTTTAAATGACAGCAATTGAGTGTTTGGCAAATGTGGGGATGGGAGTGGATGTGGGAGACCAGGGCTGGTATATTGGATGTTGGGATGACGGTTTCTTGCCAGAAAAATGGCAAAGGAAAGGTAAAAAAAATGAAGAGATAGATCGTCGGAAGTAGTATGCTCTGAGTATTAACAAAAATAGTTTTTTAGGGCACCTGGGTGGTTCAGTCGGTTAAGTGACTGACTTCGGCTCAGGTCATGATCTCGCGATTTGTGAGTTCGAGCCCTTCGTCCGGCTCTGTGCTGACAGCTCGGAGACTGATGCCTGATTCAGATTCTGTGTCTCCCTCTCTCTCTTCCCCTCCCCTGCTCACTTTCTGTCTCTCAATGATAAATAAACGTTGAGAAAAAAATAAAAAAAAATAGTTTTCTTATTCCATCTCTTCAAAGTATCAGAGATCAAGGCAGTGGGTTAGAAGAGGAGCTGTAACAACGGGACAAGATGGAAATGCTGTGCACTTAGCTAGGAGGTCGAAAATCAATTCACCACCTATAGATGTGAATAAGGGAATCCAGGAAAGTCTCAGTAGATTGAGAATTGGAACATGACACTATTGGGGAAAATGCAGAAGCCCCAGAAAGATTTTGGCCCTCGGATTGCTTTGCAAATGTTTTGAAGGGCTTCTCCTCCTCTCCTTTCTTTCCTTCCCTTGTTCTACTTTATTTGAACCCCAGATACAGGTACTGGATTTAATCATACTCTTGATTTTTTCCCCCCCTTCAGCACCCGGCACATTCCCCCTTTTTCTTCCTCCTAAGCAGTCCACTATAAAATGTTTAGGGGTGCCTGAGTGGCTCAGTCAGTTAAGCGTCTAACTCTTGATTTTAGCCCAGGTCATGATCTCACAATTTGTGAATCGAGACCCACATCGGGCTCTACTCTGTCAGTGTAGAGCATGGGATTCTCTCCCTCCCTCTCTCTCTGCCTCTCTCCACTGGGCATTCTCTCTCAGAATAAATAAACTAACTGAAAAAAAAATGTTCAATGTGGGCCTGCAGATTATATATTTTTGAAGACAAATAAATATGTGTGTCTGACATTCTATACCTATATTTTAACTCACAGGAGCTGAGTTGAACTACAGATCTTGTGCTCAACTTTTTCCTTTCTCTCTCTGTTTAGATTTGTTTGTTTCTGGTGCAGCGAGTTAATTACTTCTGAGAACTGTGTAATGTTCCATAACAGGCGTCCACCTCATTTTCTGTGAGCTTGCTCCTTGTTCTGCCTTCCCTGATGCTATTCTCAATATCCTCATACACATCCCTTGGATACGTGAACTGTCGGGGATCAGGGAGGAGGCGATGATAATCCCAAGGATGGAACACTGGATGTGCAAATTTACTTTCATCAAGTACTAGTCAGATGACTCTCTAGAGTGACTACACCAGTTTACATTTCCACTAGCATGCCTGGTGATTCCCTGTGTCCTCCCACGCTCCTAAAAACCCCAACCAGGTATTATCAGAATGTTGCTCATCTTTTGGGTAAAAAGGATTATCTCATTAAGTAACTTTAAAAGTATAGGGGCGCCTGGGTGGCGCAGTCGGTTGAACGTCCGACTTCAGCCAGGTCACGATCTCGCGGTCCATGAGTTCGAGCCCCGCGTCAGGCTCTGGGCTGATGGCTCAGAGCCTGGAGCCTGTTTCCGATTCTGTGTCTCCCTCTCTCTCTGCCCCTCCCCCGTTCATGCTCTCTCTCTCTGTCCCACAAATAAATAAACGTTGAAAAAAAAATTAAAAAAAAAAGTATCTAATTACAGTGAGTTTAAGTATCGCTTTAAACCCCATTAGCTATTCCTTCAGTGAACTGCCTCTTCATATATCTTGACTGCTTTTCTATTTGGTTTCCTGTCTTTTTCTTGTCTATTTTTATTGGTTCCTTAAAATACTGGAATATTTTATTTTATTTTATTTTTAAAAATTTTTTTTTAACTTTTATTTATTTTTGAGACAGAGAGAGACAAAGCATGAACTGGGGAGGAGCAGATAGAGAGGGAGACACAGAATCTGAAACAGGCTCCAGGCCCTGAGCTGTCAGCACAGAGCCCGACGCGGGGCTAGAACTCACGGACCGTGAGATCATGACCTGAGCCGAAATCAGACGCCCAACCGACCAAGCCACCCAGGCTCCCCAATACTGGAATATTTTAAACGTTGATGTGCTTTGGTTAGAAGTTGGCGATACTTCTTACATGAACATAGCTATCGTATTTATTCAGGTGCATGAGGGTAACACGCACCTGACATTACATGAGCTTTCTCAGTATCAATAGAGCTAATTTTTGACTCTGTCTTCTAGATCATTTCTCTTGTGGCCATTCCTAACCCAGAACCAAGCAGAGAATGAGAATCTGGAAGAGACCTCAGTTTAGCTAATGTGATATGATTTAAAACAATCACATGAGATCACTGGTAGTTTCCCATACTCTTGCTACTTACTGTGTAGTTCACGGACCAACAGTATGAGCCTCACCTGGGAGCTTGTTAGAAAATTAGAAAGAGATACAATTTTTATTTTTTACTTATTTTAATTTTATTTGTTAAAATATAAATTTAATGTAAGTTTAAATACCTTCATGTTACATATATTGTTTTCTCCCCATGACATATCAGATTCCCCTTACCTTCTGGTCATCAGTCTTCTTCCCTGCTTAACTGATTATACAAACTCTTTGTTATGTACCGTGTTTTCTGATACATACTCAAGATCACCAATATATGACAGTGTATCTATTCTGTTTCATTTGGTTTTGACCTATTCTTGCATAATGTCACCTAAAATTGTTTAGATTTTTGTTCTTTGGTTTTGATGTCAGTGGTTTTTCAGTATGTTTAAATCTAATTAGGGGAGTCTCCTCCCTTTGCTTTTTATTTATGTTTCTCAGATGTCTGTTAACAAGAATAAAAAACAAATATGTTACGATTTCCACATTATTTTAATTCTTAGATAACTTACAGTTCTATAATTATGATTAGTGTCTACTTTCTAAGTGATTATGGCTGATGTAGTGATGCGCTTTATTTTTCTGAGTTTGTCTCTGGCAAATGTAGTAAATTTTGCTTATAAATTCTTGCACTGTTCTGTGACTATTTAGATTTTCTAAATAAGTGATCTCAGTTTCAATAAATAAAGTTTTATAATACCTCTCAATGTCTAGGCCCCTTACTTTGGTTTCATTATTTCACTGTGTTTGTTCAGCTATCTAGAACCATCTTTGATCTTTGTCTTGGGTCTCAATTAGAAGGATGATGCTTAATGCAGATGTTTGAAATATGATCTTCACCAAGTTAGGAGATTTTCTTTTATTTCTAGCATTCTGAGAGTTGTGATCGAGATACATGTTAAAATTTATCATATTCATTTTTATATTTGCTAAGGCAATAACATTTATTTTCTTTTGCTTGATCAATTTGGTAAATTATATTGGGATATGCAATATCAAATCCTAAGAGATCCTTGGATCACTTGAATGAACCTATCTTAATTATGATGCGTGCTTTTTAATGTATTTTCAGACTCTGTTCCATTGCAGGTGAATTCTCTTCCCCACAGCAATACCAACTTTATTTATTCCCAGGAAATCATTAAAGATTTTTGTCCTTTTAGCTTCTCAGCTTCTTCATAGTCACTGCGTACAGCCCATAATTAAGGGTTGGGGAATAATGTTGCATCTTCTTGAGGGGAAATAGCTATATAAATTATTTGGGAACTTTTGAATGGAAAATTTGTCTATTCTTTCCCACTTATTTATTTGTCTATCATGTGTTTATGTCAGTGTAGACTCATGAATATTTATCCCATGAGCTAAATTCCAATACTGTTATGCTTATTTTGTTGCTCAAATTATTTGTGCTTTGGCCATCGGGAAATCTTTCAGTTGGCTCCTGTGTTCTTTTGACATATCTCCAATGTTTCGGGTTTTTTTTTTTTTTGAGCATTTCCATACTTTCTGGAATTACAAGATGTTCCAGTCTCATCTTGCATATTTCCTGCCCCAGTCTTAGCACCAGCCATTTCTCCAAAGAGCCCTGGTTCCTTTTGGTGGGGAATAGTTTTAGAAACCAAGGTTAGAGTGGTGGCTTTGTTCTTTGCTACAAGTGAGTCGTTTCTCATAGGCTCTCTTAGCAGATAGAACTAGGAAATAAGTATGCACATTCTAATCCATGTAAACACACATGAATCTGTTATTATTTCTATAATATATATTTATCTATGTATCTATATTAAAGACATATGAGTTTATACTGATGTCTCCAACTGTAATCCAGCAGCACATTTTATTCTAGCCTTCCTCCCTTACTTATTATCTGTAATATCCCACCCTGATGTGAGTTTCCTGGCCCCCATCATCCTACATCTCTTTATTTGTTCAATACCAGTATACATGTGCAGTGGTTTCAAAATAGTTAATTCATATCTCTTTGGTGAATAACTTTATCAACTAGAGTACATTGTTTACGTAAAATTCCTTTTGTCTGTAGTGTTATAGTCTCTACTTATGTCATTGATTTAGTTTGCCAAGTTTTATAATTTTTCACATGTATATCCTGCACACATTTTGTTAGATTAATATCTAAGTATTTCTTCTTTGAGGGTGCTAATGTATTGTACATTGTGTTTTATTTTCAAATTCTAAATTGTAACATTCATTGCTGATATGCAGGAAAGTAATCGACTTTTATATATTCATCTTATATTTTGTGACGTTGCTTTACTGGCTTCCAGGATATTTCTGTTAATTTGGGAGGGGGGGTATTTTTTTACCTAGAGAAAGACAGGTTTATTTCTTTCTTCCAACCTGTTAATTTCTTATTTCCTTTTCTTGTCTTACTGTGCTATCTAGAACTTTCAGTAAGATGTTGAAGTAGTGATCTTGTTTCTGATCTTGAAGGGAAGCATCCCATATCTTATTATTAAGTATGATATTAGCTGTAGAAAGTTTTTGTAAATGTCGTTTATCAAACTGAGGAATTTCCCCTTTATTTCTAGTTTGCTAAGAGTTTTTGCCATGAATAGGTGTGGGATGTCGCCAAATGCTTTTACTATATCTATCGATATGATCATGTGATTTTTTTTTTCCCTTAGGGTGTTGGTGGGTTACAATGATTGAATTTTTGAATGCTGAACCAGCCTTGCATACCTGGAATAAACCCCACTTAGTTGTGCTTTATGATTCTTCTTATATATTGTTGAATTTGATTTGCTATTATTGTCTTGAGAATGTTTACATCTATGTTCATGAGAGATATTGGTCTGTAGTTTTCTTTTCTTGTAAAGTTTTTTATCTGGTTTTGGCATCAGGCTAATACTGGTCTCATGAAATATTTTGGGAAGCGTTCCCTTCTCTTCTATTGTTTGTGGAGATGACTGTAGACAATTGGTATTAATCTTCCTTAATTGTTTAGTAGGACTCATTTGTGAGAACATATGGGTGTAGTGGGTTTCATTTATTTATATTTTTTTTAGTTTTTTAAATACTAAGTTAATTTTATTGAGAGATATAAGACTAATTAAGCTTTCTATTTCCATTTGGATGAATTTTGGTAGATTGTGTTGTCCAAAAAAACTAATTCTTTTCAATTAAGCTATCAGGTTGTGGCATAAAGCTGTATGTAATACTCCAGATTATTAAACCAAAGGGATCAATAGCATTTACCATTTTTTCATTTCAGATATCAATATTTGTGTCTTTCCTCCTTTTTTCTTCATTAATCTGTCAAGACATTTATTAACTTTATGATCTCTGTAAAGAAACAGTTGTTGTTTTGTTGACTTTCGCCATTGTTTTCCGGTTTTCACTTTTGTTGGTTCCTGCTCCAAAATTTATTATGTTCTTAATTCTTCTCACTGCAGACTTAATTTGCTCTCCTTTATCTATTTATCTAAAACGGAAACAGCTTATTGATTTTAGATATCTTTTTGTCTAACACATGCATTTAATACTATAAATTTCCCTCTAAATGTTGCTTTCATTACATGTTCAAACTAAAAGCAGTGTTTTTATTTTTATGAATTTCAAAATATTTTGTAATTTATCTTAAGAACCTTAATACATACAGTATGGAGCAATATGTAGTATAGTTCCCAAATATTAAAAAGGCTCTGATTCTTTTTCTGTTATTGATTTCTAGTTTAATTCTGTTGTAGGCACAGAACATATTTTATATGATTTCCATACTTCTAAATTTGTTATGGTGTGTTTCTATCTTGGGGAATATTCCATTTGTATTCTGCTGTTTTGGATGGAGAATTCTACAAACATCAACTTGGCCGTATCGAATGATATTGCTGTTCGGGTTTTCTATCCTTACTTTTACCTGCTGGTAGTATCTGTGAGAGATGTTGAAGACTCCCATATGGATTTGTCTATTTCTTCTTTCTGTTCTTTTACTTTTTGTTTCACGTATGGAGATGATATGTCGTTACATACATACATGTTTGGGATTGTTATGTCTTCTTGTAGTAGGGTCCTTATGCAAGGGTCCTTAGGGTCCTTGGGGTCCTAAAAATCCTTATGTAATGTCTTTCTTTATCCCTCAAAACTTTCTTTGCTCCGAAGTCTGCTTTGTCTGACATTAATATAGCAACTTCTGGTTTCCTTTGACAAGCATAAGGTTGGTATACCTTTCTCCATTCTTTTGATTTTCACCTGAAGCTTTACAATTAAAATGGGGTTCTTGTAGACAGCATATAGTTGGGTCTTCTTGCTTTTGTTTTTTTTTTTTTTATTTTTTTTAAATTTTTTTTTTTAACGTTTATTTATTTTTGAGACCGAGAGAGACAGAGCATGAACGGGGGAGGGTCAGAGAGAGGGAGACACAGAATCCGAAACCGGCTCCAAGCTCTGAGCTGTCAGCACAGAGCCTGACACGGGGCTCGAACTCACGGACCGTGAGATCATGACCTGAGCCGAAGTCGGACACTTAACCGACTGAGCCACCCAGGCGCCTCGCTTTTGTTGTTTTAAATCAATAGGCAATCACTGTCTTTTAACTGGGGTGTTGAAACTGGTCACAAGTGATAGTGATTATCGATATAAATAGATTAAAATCTATCATCTTTATCCAGGTTTCTATTCACTGCATTTGTTCTTTCTGTCTTTTTCTGCCTTTCTGCTTTTAACTGAGCTTTTTATATTATTACTTTTTACTGGAGTATTTTCAATATTTCCATCCCTTCTGATATTGCTGTCTTTCATGTCCTTTATCCATATGCTATAATCCCCCAATACATGGTTATTATTGAATTAAAATTATCTTGTATATTAATTATGCATAAAAATAAAAGATGTTATATACTTTAATTTGTTACCTCTCACATGGTTTTCCTCTCATTATGTAGACTCATGTTTTTTACCTAGATTTTTTTTCGGCCTGAAGAACTGCTTTTAATATTTTGTTCAGGGTGAGTCTACCGGCAATTAATTTTTCTCAGTTTTTGTTTATCTGAGAAAGTGTTTATTTCTCTTTCACGTCCCAAGATTTATTTCACTTGATGTGTAAGTTTAGGTTGGTGGGTTTTTTTTTCTTCTGTAGTAATTTAAATATTTCATTCCAGTCTTGTGTGATTTCTGAAGAGAAGGCCTATGCCAAATTTACCCTTGTTCTTGGGTAGGAAAGGTAAATTTTCTCTCCAACTTCTTTTCAGATTTTATCTTTGTCTTAGGTGTTCTGCAGTTTGGTACATACCTTGGTGGAGGTTTTTTGTTTTGTTTTGTTTTGTTTTTTACCTCTTCAGTTCTCTGAGCTTCCCGGGTCTCTGATGTGGTACCTGCCAATGATATTGCAAAGTTTTCAACCACTCTTACTTCAAATATTTCTTCTGGTACTTTCTTTCTTCTCCTGGTATCTCTCTCCTTCCATTTCACTTTGTAAAGTTTTGAGTGAATAATCTTCAAATTCAAATTATTTTCTCGCCTGTGTTGAGTTTACTGATAAAATGCATCAAAGACATTCTTCATTTCAGTTACTGTGTCTTTCATTTTTAGCACTTCCTTTTGGTTATTTCCCATAGTTTCCTTCTTTTTACTGATATTACTATCTGGTCTTACATACTTTTTACTTTTTTCATTAGCATCTTTAACATATTAATCATGATTATTTTATCTATTTACATATTTATTATTTTATTTAAACTTTAAAAAAATTATTTCAGAGAGAGAGAGCATGAGCAGAGGAGGGGCAGAAAGGGAGGGAGAGAGAGAATCTTAAGCTCCACACTCAGCACAGAGCCCAATGCAGGCCTCAATCCCACGACCCTGGGATCATGACCTGAGCCGAAATCAAGAGTTGGATGCTCAACCAACTGAACCACCCGGGTGCCCCAATCATGTCTATTCTAAATTCCTTTTGTTCCAGAATAGGTGTTTTATGCGAGCCCGTTTCTGATGCTTGTCCTAACACTTCAGATTGTGTTTTCCTTGTCTTTTGGTATAGCCTATCACTTTTTTAATTGAAAGCTAGACCTGTTATGTTGGGTAATAGGTACTGAGTTACACAGACAGTTAGCACAAAGATTTACACTAGCATCTGTTTAGAAGTTGGGCTGTATTTAAGATTTGCTGTGGCTACAGGTACCAAGGATTTCACATTTCTCTATTATTTTGTTTTCATCTCTTCCTGGCATTGAGGTTTCCTTTTTACTGTATCTCAGAGAAAAGCTATGCCTTTTACAGCTCTTTGAGCTTTCTATTATTATTCTGATAGCTTGTTAGTGTGGTGGTGAACTGACTAAATCTCAGTCTCAGTCCCGTGTCTCAGGTAGTTCTTCACAAGTGTTTCTATCCCTTTTTCAGGGTCCACCTTCTCTCTTATTTCCCACTTCCTTCCATGGCTGTAGTGTTCCCTTTCTGCTTCCTTGAAGCCCAGCTGCAGATGACTATATTTTAGTTTAATTTTTTTTATTTATTCATTTAGATTCAAGTTAGTTAACATACAGTGTAATATTAGTTTCAGGAGTAGAATTTAGCAATTCATCACTTACATATATCACCCAATGCTCATCACAACAAGTGCACTCCTTAATGCCCCTTGCCCATTTAGCCCATCTCCTACTCACCTCTCTCTTCTCCAGCAATGCTCAGTCTATTCTCTGTATTTGAGTCTCTTATGGTTTGCCTCTCTCTGTGTCTTTATCTTGCTTTCCCTTCCCTTCCCATATGTTCATTTATTGTGTTTCTTAAATTCTACATATGAGTGAAATCATGATAGTGTTTCTCTGACTTATCTCTCCTAGCATAATACACTCTAGTTCCATCTATGTTGTTGCAAATAGCAAGATTTCGTTCTTTTTGATTGCTGAGTAATATTCCACTGTGTGTGTGTATACACACACACACACACACACACACACACACATATATATATATATACACCGCATCTTTATCCATTCATAAGTTGATGGACATTTGGGCTCTTTTCATAATTTGGCTATTGTTGACAGTGCTGTTATAAACATTGAGGTGCGTGTGACCCTTCAAATCAGCACTTTTGTATCCTTTGGATAAATACCTACTAGTGCAGTTGCTGGGTCGTAGGGTAGGGTAGTTCTATTTTTTGCGGAAGCTCCACACTGTTTTCCTGAGTGGCTGCCCCAGTTTGCATTCCCACCAACAATATAAAAGTGGTTCCCTTTCTCCACATCCTCGCCAACATCTGTTGTTGTTGCCTGAGTAGTTAATTTTAGCCATTTGGACAGGTGGAGGTGGTATCTCATTGTGGTTTTGATTTGTATTTCCCTGATGATGAGTGATGTTGAGCATCTTTTCATGTATGTCAGCCATCTGGATGTCTTCTTTGGAAAAGTGTCTGTTCATGTCTTTTGCCCATTTCTTCACTGGATTATTTTCAATAATCTCCCTTTGTCCTTAGGTGACACAAGAAGTCTGGAACTGGCTGAGGCGAGGCAGAATTCCTTTCCTCTCACTGGAATAAGAATTCAGAGTTGCCCTGTGAGGAATTCCTCCTGCTTGAAGATTAGGCTTCTGTTAGTAAGAAGAGCATAAGAGTATCCCAAAGTGACTATTCTTCTGCTCCCCTGCCAGAGCCATGAGGGGATCTTTCTCAGATCCTCACCCTAAGGATCTACTGGGGTTTCTGGAGGGAGATATAAATCTCCTAATTTATATATCCAACCTAACCCTTTTCTTTTTTTTTATTTATTTTTTTTTTTAATTTTTTTTTCAACGTTTATTTATTTTTGGGACAGAGAGAGACAGAGCATGAACGGGGGAGGGGCAGAGAGAGAGGGAGACACAGAATCGGAAGCAGGCTCCAGGCTCTGAGCCATCAGCCCAGAGCCTGACGCGGGGCTCGAACTCACGGACCGCGAGATCGTGACCTGGCTGAAGTCGGACGCTTAACCGACTGCGCCACCCAGGCGCCCCAACCCTTTTCTGTTATAATCAACACTACATAAAACTTCCACTTGGGTAGGCCATCTATAGGCATAGTGAACTTAGCATATCCACAAATACTTGACTTCTTAACCTCATCTAAAATTTGTTACTTTGCCAGTCATTTCTTTCTCCACAAATGGCACAACAATCTGAGTTGAGCCATACATGTGGAGTCACCATTGATCTTTCCCTGTGCTTACCCCATGTGTAAAATCTATCTGCAAGTTTGTACTATTTCTGCATTCCAATTTTTCCCTACTGCCACCGCCTCAGTTCAATTCAGCGTCACCTCTTGCCTGGGAAATTTCAAAAGCTTTATTCTTGGTCTTTTCTTTTACTAACGCCTTCTTCCAATCTGGTTTTCACACAGCAGCCAAAATTGTGTTTTAAAGATCATTTAACTACCTGATTTTCCCTACAAAACTCCCACCTAGAGATTCCCACGGCTGTAAGAATAATGTATGACCTCATTTCTTTCTGATGTTTTCTATCGCCACATCAAATGTAAGTCTTGTTTCCTTCATATCAGTTTCCACAATGTGCAAATATATGCAGAGTGTATTTCTGTTTTCTCATTCTCTTCCCAGAGGAGATTGTAAGACCCATGATATCAAGGGTCAGATTTTGTTGTTCACTGGTCTCAATGTTGTGAGTGTGAATCAACTTCATTCTTTTGAACTCTGGGAGATAGCTACTGTGACCCAAAGGCATATTCAATTGGAATAAGAGGAGAAAAATTATATTCAAACAAGTTCTGGAGCATAAATATTTTTTTTTTCTTTTTCATGGAGTGCAGATATTTTTGACTATACCAGTGGTCGGAGGGAGGCAACGGATGTATATGAGCAGTCTATGGGTGGAGAAATAGAGTAGTTGTAAGCATATAAAAAGGAAATACGATAGAAGATAGAAAATTCTGCATGTGTCATTGTTAATATTTTTCTCAGGTGAGAAAGTGTCTTTTCTCCTTTGGTTATGTAAAAAACAATGGGAGAAAAATATGTTCGCAAATAGTTTATACAACATTTCCTTACGTTTAAAAGAAACAGATTTTCCTTTTAAACAAAGAAAACACATCTGGCACAATTCTGAGAGGATCTAAAGTTAAACATTGATGCTGTAGGAGACCTTGAGCCACCAAAAGTAAAAGTGGACACCGTATGATAAGATGGCCACAAAGCTCATTCAGGGTATTTGACTTTCTTAAAGGAGTAGTCAAAATGAAAATAATATTATTTAAAAAGTATCTCAAAGAATGTATCTGTGGGGTGCCTAGGTGTCTCAGTCAGTTCTCGGGCCATGATCTCAGGGTTCGTGAGTTTGAGCCCCGTGTTGGGCTCTGTGCTGATGGCTCAGAGCCTGGAGCCTGCTTTGGATTCTGTGGCTTCCTCTCTCTATGCCTCTCCCCCATTTGCGCGCTCTCTCTCTCTCTCTCTCTCAAAAATCAAATAAAAACATTAAGAAAATAATGTATCTGTGAACCTCAGTTTGAGAATAACTGACAAAGATGAATGCCTTTTCTGAAACACAAGGATATGTCCTATCAGGATTTTCAAACTGTTTCCCTGACTGGCTGAGTTGTTTTAGGGACTGTGCAAACAATGAGGTATATTCTATCAAATAATGAAGATTTTAACCACCCGAGGAAAGCGTTCATCACCTTTATATGTTTTACATAGCAAAGTTCAAAAAAAAAAAAATGAGTCCTGTTGCTGCAAGTGTTTGAAAAATCTCCGTCCTGGGTGAGCTCTCAGGGCCGTTTGAACAAGGTCAGTGCTGCACAAGAGGGAATGCGTGTTCTTTAAACAGTGGTGTAATTAAATAAGTTCAGGAAATAATGTGTTTAGGTGACATGTATTATTGACCTCAGGAATTTTAATATGCTAGTTTGAATGGTAAAAATTCAGGAGAGGAGCATAATATGTTGTTTTTTTAATTAAGATAACAGTTGTATGTGTGTTTGCTTATTTTTTTTCATTTGCTTATTTGCAGGACACCAATCTACATTAGTGAGACAATAATAGGATTTGGGAAGCATTGTTCTAAATAATAATAGTTATAGTATCTTGATCTATTAAATGCAACACTAGGGGCGCCTGGGTGGCTCAGTCGGTTAAGCGTCCCACTTCGGCTCAGGTCATGATCTCACGGTCCGTGGGTTCGAGCCCTGCGTCGGGCTCTGTGCTGACAGCTCAGAGCCTGGAGCCTGCTTCGGATTCTGTGTCTTCCTCTCTCTCTGACCCTCCCCCGTTCATGCTCTGTCTCTCTCTGTCTCAAAAATAAATAAACATTAAAAAAAATGCAACACATATTCGTAGGATAAAGTTGATATCCTTACCCAGTTTTATAGATAAGTTCTGAAGATATATAATGTGCCTAAGATTATACAGTAAGTAAGACATCAGCATTTGAACTCAGGTTTGTTTGACTTTCTATTATTCAAAATTAGGTGCATCATTTATTTCGATTTTTTTTCAAAATCTAGCTTGGATCTACCAGTTTCCTGAACACCAAGCCTGCCTACTGGTTTTCCGGTTTTAATTTATTAGACAGGTATTAACATTTCTCATTGTAACAATGCCACAACTTTGCCCTAATGGGGCAAATGTACTAGATAAATTCAACGCATTTCTAATTCTGAAATCCCAACTTCTCTGGATTTTCACAATGCATAGGTTTCCTAAGTTGTTTTTCCTCTCATTTTTTCATTTCAAAAATTCTTATTTGTCTGAGCTAATTTCTTGTATCCTTCTCCCCGCCTCCCCCCCCTTTTTTTTTCTTGAGTTTCACGTTTCTTACTTTCCATTTTCATCCAAAATTAACTGTTTCTGTGTTTCCTTCTGTATCCTCACCTATCCCCCTATGGTAGGGAGAAGGAGGTTACTTTGAAGGAGAAAAAACCAGTCATAATATTTGTAAAGAAATAAAGTAATGTGTGGTCACCTGGGTGGCTCAGTTGGTTAAGCATCTGACTCAATTTTAGCTCAGGTCACTCAGAGCTGACAGTGCAGAGCCTGCTTGGGATTCTTCATCTCTCTCTCTCTCTCTCTTTGCCCTCCCCCACTCACACTTTCTCTCTCTCTCTCAAAATAAATAAATAAGCTTAAAAAAAAAGTGGTGTGCTTATTTTTAACTTTCTTAAATTCTTAAATAATTATAGACTCATAGAAGTTGCAAATATAGGACAGGAAGATCCCATGTACCCTCCACATGGTTTCCCCCAAAGGTTACAAGTTAAATAGTTGTACAATATCAAAACTAGGAAATTGACACTGGTGCAATGTATGTTTATAGCTCTATTATTTTATCACATGTATAGTTTTGTGTGACCACCACCGCTATAAAGATACAGAATGGTTTTTTATCATACTGGTGTGGATATCAATCTTTAAATAACTATGCTATGAATCCCACGGGGCGTTTTTGAAGCTATCTTTTCAAAACAGGAATGGAGCCCAATGAGCAGTGCTTTCTAAAGATTAGTACGATGAAAGAGAAAACAACTTAGGTTTAGATATCATGGAGCAAAACGCTACTCTGGCATCAGAGAACAAGAAAGAATCAGCAGAGACCTCAGACAGTTAAAGCAGGCAGACACTAAGATTCCTTAAACGCCAAACATACAGAGGAATAAAAAAAAAAAAAAAAAGTGGGATAGAAACCCTCAACTCAGAAACTGATTAACTTGTAAAGGTCATCTAGGTGGGCCCGTGTCCCCGCCAACACCCAACCTCATGCCATCCAATATCTGGAAAGGTGCATACCTCGAGAGAGAGACTGCCTATCCTCTCTGAACATAGATAACGACACAAACAACTGGCCATCTAGCCACATGATAAACATCAACCCAGGTCTGCACTAAGATTTGCTGCAGATCGAAGCCTCCACGTCCCCCTATTTGACTCCTAGCTCTAAGTCGGGAGTCATAAATTGCTATTGGTAGTTCTCTAGTGCACTTAAACTTTCTATAACAGCTTTTCTCGTGTAACCTGTACAATTATCAGCTCAATCACGTCTTTTGTCTCACAGAGATTATAATAATACATAGTTTCAACTGCAAAGGTTGCCGTGATTTCCAAATCATTGCTTTGCTGCATTCGTTTGTGGCCGTAGTGTGCTTAGCTCTAGTATGTCAAAAGCTGACAACATTCTTTAGGAAATAACGATTAGTAACGTTCTTTTACCCTCTAGGTACAAACGCGTGGTCCCAGGTTTTCTGGTACAACTAATGTGAGGTTGGTTGGTGTGTTGGTTTTAGCTAAAATATATACAATAAAATGATAGTGTTTTCAGATATCTTATTTATTTCTGACTCTAACGAAGCCTGGTTGTGACTCAAGTGGTACAAGGCATAGACAAAAAAATGTAAATTTCAAAGGTACGAATTAAAAATTCGTACCAAATTTTCCCAATATGTTACAAGATAAAAATATCTCTCAAGTGGATTTTGGAAGTCACCGTTCCTGTTTTAAGGTAGGATTTGGTACATGAATGTAGTTTCCAGATATATTACCTTCAGCATGAAAAGATAATTCAAAATTTAATTAGAATTGCAAAAACTAATATGGTAATGCATGGTCGGAGCTATAAACATAATATTTCAATAGCATGTAATCGCACTTCTGAAACGTCCATAAACGTAGTGTTTTTGGGTGCATAATCTTCAGAACTTGTTTTATCATGTATAATTTTACATGTAATAAACAAATATAATTTTGCCTTCTGAATTTTCTCACGGATTATTTCTAATGAGGCCCTTTTGGGGATAAAATTCCTAATTTTTTAAGGAGTCTGTACTACTCATGTCAGTAGGCGAAGGGGTTTAATACATACAAGCTTTCAATGATCAAATTAATGAGTCACGGACATGAAAAGTACAGTAGAGGGGAGATGGTCAATAATGTTGTCAACATATGATAATAGGGGCGACCTACACTCACCGCGGTTGACAGAGCGTAACACATAGAACTGCCAAATCCCTATGCTGTGCGCCTGAAACTGGCAGAACATTGTGTGTCCACTATACTCCAATAAAAAAATTAAAATTATTAATATTCACCATTTGGGCAGTTAGAAGGTACACATTTTCACTGTTAGTCATGCTTTAGAATCAAAATCTTCAGAGATATAATTATTTCCTAGTGTTCCATTTCAGACTTGAGCATAATTCCCCGGCACGCAATTATGAATGGTTTTCAACGTACTTTGATGAAGAGAATGGTAATGGTGCCCCTTGTAACTTATTTAATATTCTCCTTTGGTTTGTAGGGGGTATTTCTCTTAAGTCACACTATGGATTTCAGTCTTGCATTTGAATTCACTTTTATTAAAAGGGGTTTCTGAATATCATTCATGTTCTTCATAGTTCGTACTGTGCAGTGTCATGGGTGTTAGGAGAAATGTTTTCTAGATGGCAACTTAGAGATAACCCAAAGTAAATCACAGGGGTGTTCTGCCGACTCTGGTTAGTGCTGCCAGGAAATGACACTGGCCTTGGGAAGAAACGGTTGTACGGGCCTAGAATTCCAAGGGTTAGGCAAAGATGAGAATGTCAGCTGGAGAATCCATTCGGGCCTTGCCTCTTTATCTTGCTGTGGTTGGACATGCTCTAATACTTTTCCTTGTTTTTATAAATTATCAGTATTAAGTGATGTCATCATAATTAAATCACTGACAAGGGGCACCTGCATGGCTCAGTCGGTTAAGTGTCTGTCTCTTGATCTCGGCTCAAGTCGTGATCTTATGGTTTGTGAGTTTGAACCCCACATCAGTGCAGAGCCTGCTGGGGATTCTCTTTATCTGTCTCTCTCTGCCCTTCCCCTGCCCAGGGTCTTGCTCTCAAAATAAACAAATAAACTTAGAAAAAAATAAAAACATTGACGACATCTTATTTTGACATATGATTAATATTTTTAGTCACTTCTCCCGTATTGTTTTCTTGTGCTGTATTTTAAAAATGTACAAAATTTTGACACAAACGTCATAAGAAAGAAGCTGTTATATGAATAAGAAATAATATCAAATAAGTAAACATCCTTTCAAAGAACAAATATATAGGATCAGGAATCAGGCAAATTGAACAAACTATGGCCTAAAAGAAAGGGTAGACAGGTAGTGTTGCCACATTTTTCAAGTAAATATAGAATTCTCAACTCAAGCCTGGAATTTATATAAATCATGATTTTTTTTTTTAGTGTATGTCCCTTGTAACATTAAGATATACTTATGCTAAAAAAAATCATTTGTTGTTTATAAAGCAACGGCTAACTTAGCTATGTTCTCCCTTTTATCTGGCAACTCCATTTAAGACAGGAGACCCATTGGAATTACCGTATTTTGGCATCAAATGCAAGGAAAGTTTCAGTTATGGTTGGATTAACCCTTGACTTCATGTCTCCATTCTCATGAAGACCATACAGTCAAATAACCAGGGCAGCAAATTTGATGTTACCTCTTTTTAAAGTTGAATTCAACTTGAATTCATCTTTCCCAGATTTGTTACATTTCCCATCATTATTTTGTTTTGTGAATTCACACACACACACGCACGCGCACACGCACGCGCACACACACGTATCTGTGGGAACTAACCAGTTTTTTTTTTGCAATATCTGAATTTAGTTGAGAAGAAATATATCATATATACGTATATATATATATATATATATATATATATATGGTTGTTATTGCTTAGTTATTTGTATTGTAGGGTTTCTAAAAGGTTCTACTAAGTAATGAAATGTTACATGGCTTGCCTAATTCAAATAACCAAACTTTAAAAGGAGCTTATTCATTATTATATATAAAGCCTTCCCCAAGAGCACAGCTGTGCAATTTAATTCCATTGAAACCTCCTCCCACTTAGCAAAATATTTAGATACATAGACATATAGATAGAGAATCCTAATAGGGCAGGAGGAAAGAGACAATGATTAAAAGATAAATTCCACTTGCCACAACATATTTTCATGATTTTCCCCCCTACGAATCTACTGCCTTTGGGATGTTGTGTGCCAGAAATAGCAGTCAGAACAAGTTGTAGCTGATACATATTGTTGCATGTGTTTTATGCCCTGCCTTTCTCCTGATGAATCTCCTGCCTTTTGAATAAAAATCCTTCCGTCAAATAAGCCATCACACATCAGTATCAGTGAACAGTCACCTTTCTTTCCTAATATTAGACTTTGCAGCCCACAGAGCTGTGGCTCCAACAGCTGTGTTCCAGGAAACACAGAACTGATCAAAGGTCATTGATACTGATAGCACTTACTTAGCAGGTGCCTTGGCAATCGGTTTTAATGAGTCTGAGCCATATTCGTTTCTTCTCCTGCTGCTGGTCTGTTGAAACAAAAAAAGAGAGAAAGAAAGTAACAGGTGACAGAGGTGTCAAAGACGCCATAGGCACAGACTTCCTTGATAAGCTTTGATTTAAAGAGCTAAGAGGCAAAACCCAAAATAACTCCTGATGCGTATGTTCTCGCTACAGTGGCAGTTAGAAGAGGCTTAGGAAACTCATCTTCCTTGAGTGATAGTCAGTAATGACTCAATATGACTTGGACCTCATTGTCATTCCACGAGGCACACCTGCATCCCCAAGGTACAATTTGAAGTGATTATTTTAATCAAGAAGTGCCAAATGGTGGCAACATGGAGCTTCACCACCCAAAGTTTAGAACTTTAATGCCATTTTCAGGAAGTCTCTTTTTTTTTCTTGTTGGTACAATTAAAAGTCATGCCTCCATGTCCTGCCCACCATTGGATGCTTTAGACTCTCCATCTATTTTTATGAAAGCATCTGGGTTTTGTTAGTGACTTGATCGGTAGCAACGGATGATGAATTGGGTTGTAAGCTGTTGACAAATCTGGACGGGAGGGCCAACCAGTACGAGGTAATGAAACAAGAATTATTCAGTCCCTAGCCAAGGAAGAAGTATAGATGTAACTATCATGACTGATCGAAACGCGACAATAGGTAACAACTTCCAGGTTACAGAGTCTCTTTAATGTATGCATTCATTCAGTCATTTGTTCAAAACTATTATTTGACTACGTTGTATGTGTCTGTGTGTATATGGTAGGCATGAAGTTCGGCAAAGGAGAGACAGTGGTGAACCTGAAGTTTACCACTCTGCCCTGATGGATCCTGGTGGTAATTCTGTGTTGACTTCTGTGTCTGTTTATAACCAGAGTTAATGTTAGTTTGATTTTGGGTGAACTGATTAACTCGTGATATAACTTTTTAAGAGTTCTGTGGTAGGACCTGTGAGTTGAATGCTTATTTTGTACGGATAAAGAAGGGATGTAAAAATGCTTATTTTGTATGTAAAAAAGAAGGGATCTTCTTTTTTGATTGAACCGAGCACCTTAGTTACCTATTTCTGTGTAGAAAATTATGACAAACTTAGAGACTAAAACCAACACGCATTTATCCCATTTACCTTCTGTAGGTCAAGAATGCAAGTGTAGCTTTGTTAAGTGGTTCTGGCTCAGGGTCTCCCACAAGGTTGCAGTCAAGATACTGGCTGGGGCTGCAGTTATCTGAAGGCTTGACTGGCTGGTGATCTGTTTCCAAGTGTAACTCCTAGAGGCAGAGAAAGTTCTTTGCTGGAAGTCAGAGAGATAGGGCAGAAGGAGACATCAGAGAGATTCAAAGCATGAGAAGGACTCACCCCACCATTGCTGGAGAAAAGCACAAGGGAAGCATGAGAGGAGCCATAGATAGCTTCTAGAAGCAAAAACCAGTCTCCATCTGACAGTCAACAAGCAAACAGGGACCTCAGTTCTACAACCAAAAGGAATTAAATTTAACCAACAACCTGAGATTCTTCTTAGAGCCTCTAGTAAGGAATGCAACTGTAATTTCAGCCTTGTGAACATAAAAGCAAGCAGAGGACCCAATCAAGTCCACTAGGGGGGACTGATAGCTGAAGAGTCTAGTTCCTGATTCCATAGGCATCTCCATGGGGCTGTTCATGGTATAGAATCTAGATTCTCTCAAAACGAATGAACTAGGGGAGGATCAGAACCCAAGAAAAAAAGCTGCAGTACCTTTTAGAATCTAAAAGTACAAATGATATACCACTGATTCTCCCACATTTTTTTGGGGGGGTCACACAGAACAACCCTGGTACAGTGCGGGAGGGGACGATTTGAAGGTGTAAACAACCAGGAGGCAGGGACCATTAAAGATCATCTTAAAGGTTACTGACACCTAAAGTTTTCATAATTCTAAACATGGGAAAGTTTTAACATTTTAATTTTCAGTAGCTAACAAGGTCAGTGGTTTAAAAATGAGTTGTTGTTGTTTTTTAACCGAATGGCTTAAAGGCGTTCACTATGTTGCCTCATTATTTAAGTTGATTAAAATAGTGGGTCACTTTTTGAATCTCATATTGGCATGCCTTTCTATATAGTTCAGATGAGATCTCTCTCTTATGTTTCTATTAAGTCATACTTTTCTCATTATTGAAATATGGGACTGTTAGAGTTTTCTATTGCTGATGTAAAGTAATATATTGCCATAAATGTAGTGGCTCAAAACAACACAATTTTTAATCTCAGAACTTCTGCAGTTCAGAGGCCCTAGTGGACTTGATTGGGTCCTCTGCTTGCTTTTATGTTCACAAGGCTGAAATTACAGTTGCATTCCTTACTAGAGGCTCTAAGAAGAATCTCAGGTTGTTGGTTAAATTTAATTCCTTTTGGTTGTAGGACTGAGGTCCCTGTTTGCTTGTTGACTGTCAGATGGAGACTGGTTTTTGCTTCCAGAAGCTATCTATGGCTCCTCTCATGTTTCCCTTGTGCTTTTCTCCAGCAATGGTGGGGTGAGTCCTTCTCATACTTTGAACCTCTCTGATGTCTCCTTCTGCCCTATCTCTCTGACTTCCAGCAAAGAACTTTCTCTGCCTCTAGGAGTTTATGTGATTAGATTGGGTCAGCCAAGATAATCCCAGAGAATGTGTCTTAAGGTCCATAATCAGTCCAGTATTTGCAGATGGGTACTTTCATTAACCTGCTTCCTGCAGCAGTATTTTGAAGTCTGACCACCTTCATTCATTTTTTTCCCCCTTTCTGTCCCTTCAAGTCCAAGAAAGTGCTGGTATGAAATTCTCAGGAGCCTGTGGGCTTTGTGTGAAATTCACAGGTCCTCTCTCCATAAGACAGAAGCCATGTCCACAAATCCTTCTGAGATAATGCCTTCTCTCTCTTTGGCTTCTGCTAACATGGCTGAGAGTCTACACCCTAAAGCTTCCTGCAGATGCTCCTTTGATGAAGAGAATCTATGAGGCACCTCCTTAATCTCTTCAAAGAGCCTTTTGTGTGACTCAAGTTGCTAATCTTTTGATGTCTCTGAGGTTTTCGTAAAACATTGTCCTGCCACGAACTTAGCTTTCACACTACTCCACAGTTTGGGAATTAATCTCTTAATTTTATTGTCTTTTGCCATCTGGATTGTCCAAAAAGTTCGCAAATAATCAAGTCTTGGTTCCTTTTTGTTTAAAAAATTTTCACACAATTTATCTCTCTCCTTGCACATTTCACAATCAGCAGCATGAAGAAGCAAGAAAAGCTTTCAATGTTTTTCTTGGAAATCTCCTCAGCTGATTATCCAGGTTTGTCTTTTTACACGTTGTGCTTTTCACATAACTTCAGGGCAAAATTCCCTTAAACTTTCTGCCACTGTGTAATAAAGACCTCCCTTCTTTTGGTTCCTGGTAACATGTTCTTCACTTTCTTCTGTGCTTCCCACCGCAACACCTTTAATGTCCATTTTACTAACAGTCTGTTCATGACAATATAAGTATTATTTAAGGTGATACAGGTTTTCTCTCTAATGGTCCTTAATTGACCTGACATTGTTATGAACTACACCAATACTCTTATAGTATCCCTCACAAAATAACCTACCCCTTCAGAAACTTAGTGATTTTATAAATACAGCCCTAGAATCATGCACATTTCCTAAAATAAATTCACGTGTGCCACCTCTCATAAGACAGATAATGTCATTGATTAAGCTTTCTTTCTAAGCCCGAACACTGTCTTACCATCATTCTAAGCAATGCACTCAAGGCTACCATTAATAATCCCTAAGTTTTGGCATGTGCAAAAACAAAATATATATGCCAAATATGAGTGCCTTATTTAATTATCTGGCATAACCACTGTAATAATAGATAGAAACAGATCTAAAAATGCAAAACTACAATAGTGAATATGTCTTATGTTATCACTTGAGGTAACCTGTCATTTTTTTTTTTAATTTTTTTTTCAACGTTTATTTATTTTTGGGACAGAGAGAGACAGAGCATGAACGGGGGAGGGGCAGAAAGAGAGGGAGGGAGACACAGAATCGGAAACAGGCTGCAGGCTCCGAGCCATCAGCCCAGAGCCTGACGCGGGGCTCGAACTCACGGACCGCGAGATCGTGACCTGGCTGAAGTCGGACGCTTAAACTACTGCGCCACCCAGGCGCCCCGGTAACCTGTCATTTTAACTCCATATTATACAAAGAAAAATACATTCAGCAATTTTCACACATAGTATTATTATTTTTATAAAAAAATTTGGCTCATTACTAAACACTGAAGTCATACAGAATAATACAAGCAATAAACCTTTTCCTGCTACTCAGAATGAATGCTCTCAATATTTATTCCAGATCATTTTAGGTGTCTCTCTCTTCATATACACAAATAGAGTGATAAGTGAATGGACAGGTGGAATTACAAATAGGCAGAAAAAATTTAAAGAACAGGACCTAATGCACATGTGTTTCATATAAAATACTAAATTTTATTTTATTTTAATAATAGAAAAAGAAAGAATGGAAATAAAATTGGACTAGTTGTTGAATAAAAAATAGATGTTTATTCAGCTGAGAAATCTTTAAAGGATGCTTCTAAAATAAAATAAAAAATTTGGGGGTGGTGGTGGTTAAGGTCACTCACTCCTCTGTGGTAATTAAATAGTTCAATTTTACCAGTATTTATTGTCTACCTGCAATGAAGGGCCAAGAAAGATGAGGTAAGAAATTCAATTATATTTTCTTATACAATCCGGTCTCATATTTTCTGATTTTTGCAAGTCTTGAATTTATTTGTAGATTGTCAACATATTTAATAGTAATAATACATTGTGCATCCAGGGTTTTAGTGCTTTTAAACAATTCCACGTTCATTTCCAGCACTTGCCATAGAGTTCCCAGTGTTCAGTTCTTTATTTGATTTCATCTCTGGGCTGGTTGAATGTCAACTTCAAATAGTATTTTATTTTCTCCAGGAAGGATTATTGGTGTCAGCCCGGCAGTTTTGAACTTAAAAACAACAACAACAACAAGAAAACCTCATCTGCTTATTAAATTTTTGGTATGTTCTTTGCCTCAGATATTTGTTGACACAGATCTACTGTCTACGGGACATTGGCCATTGTTTTGGAGAAGCTTAGGTTGAGCTAATATTGGTAAATCAAGGTGATTTACTTTTCAGCTTAATTGCTTCATCGTGTAGGCTGGAAATTAAGTGATTTCACAGTTGTTGTTTCTTTTTTTTTTTTTTAACTGAAAATAGAAAACTCTCTTTGGATTTATAGAGTCCTACTGAGATTTCATAAAACATAAAACATGTTTCATAGGAAACATTTTTCCTAATATATTTGAATGAATTTTTTTTTATTTTCTCTTCAGTCTTCTTCATCAGAAACACCAATCTTTGCATGTAGGATCTATCTAGAGTCCAGTCATCATAATCTTTGTCTGCCATTATTTATTTCACTTCATTTTATATGATTTCCTTAAATCTGCCCCCAGGATCCCAAAACCTCATCAATTTTGGTTTTTATGAAATTTTATCTTTCACCTCTAGAATGTTACTCTTACCTTCTTAATCCTTTCTAAATTCTACAAGCTCATTTTTGCTTTATCGTGGTAGAATTTACATGAAGGAAAAGTCAACCATTTTAGCTTATTGTTCTGTGAATTTTGAAACGTGCATGACTTTGCATAAGAGCACTCTACACAGAAAAGGTACTGAATCAGTCAGTCACACTGAAAGTTCTCAAATGCTCCTTTGTAGGGAAGCCCCTTTTATCCATCCCAAGGTTCTGGCAACCAGTAGACTGTTTACGTGTCTATACTTTTCCTTTTTCCAGAATATCATATGAATGGGATAATGCAGGATGTGGTCTCAAGTCTTTTTTGTTTCACTTAGCTTACTGCTTTTACAATATACCCGTATTGCTTTATGTATCAGGAATCCGTTCCTCTTTAATACTGAATTATTTCGTTACATGAATGTAACCATTTTTTAACCCATTCATGACTTAAGGATCATTTGGGTTATTCCCACTTCTTGATGATTTATTAATAAAACCCTCAGAACACTCACATACAGATTTTTGTACAAATACGGGTTTTTATTTCTCTTTGGCATATCCATGGGGGTGAGGTTGCTGACTTTATGCTAAATATATGTTTAATCTCATACAAAACTGCCAAGCTCTTTTCCAAGGTAGTTGAACGGCCAGTGATGTATAAGCCCTAATTTTTCCATATTTCTCACCAGCACTTGGAATTATCAGTTTTTTTTTAAAGTCCATTCTAAGAGTGTGCAGTGATATCTCATACTTTTAATTTGCATTTCCCTAATGAATAATGGTGTTGAGTTTTTTCCTTTTTCTCTTTCTCTCTTTCTTCCTTTCTTTTTCTTAAATGTGTTTACTTGCATTCACCTTTCTTATTTGGCTAAACATCTGTTCAAATCATTGGACCATTCTTTTTACCAGGCCATTTGATTTCATATTGTTGATATTTTGAATATATGTTGAATATGTTGATATTTTGTATATTCTGTGTGTATTCTGAATATGTATGCAGATGTGTCTGGCAAGTATTTTTTTCCTCTCTGAGGATTACCTTTTCATTTTATTACCTGTCTTTCAAAGAGCAGAAGGTTTTAAGTGTGATGAGGTCCAATTATCAATTATGTTTTTTTTTTCTTTTCTCGATCATGCTTTGGTGACCTAAGAACATTTTGCCTCCTTCAAGATTAAAAACTCTTCTCCCTCTCTCTCTGCCCCTCCCCCGTTCATGCTCTGTCTCTCTCTGTCTCAAAAATAAATAAACGTTAAAAAAAAGTTAAAAAAAAAAAAAGGGGCGCCTGGGTGGCTCAGTTGGTTAAGCGACCGACTTCAGCTCAGGTCACAATCTCACGGTCCGGGAGTTCGAGCCCCGCGTCGGGCTCTGGGCTGATGGCTCAGAGCCTGGAGCCTGCTTCCGGTTCTGTGTCTCCCTCTCTCTCTGCCCCTCCCCCGTTCATGCTCTGTCTCTCTCTGTCTCAAAAATAAATAAATGTTAAAAAAAAGTTTAAAAAAAAGATTAAAAACTCTTTTCCTATGTTTCCTTTGAGATGTTTTATAGTTTTAGGCTAGATATGTGGGTGTATGTTTCTTTTTGAGTTTGTTTTTGTATCTAATGCAGGAATAGGAAGAAATGCTTCTTTCTCTCACATGTGGATACCCCATTGTTCCACCTGCTTTTGTTGAAAAGATGCTCTTTTCCATGTAATTACTTTTACACTTTTATCAAAATTCAATTTACCTTTCGTGTGGGCCATTTTCTAGACTCTGTCGTGTGTGTCCTTCTTTCCCCCAATATCACACTGTCTTGATCACCTGGCTTGATAGTAAACTGGAGATCAGGTAACATGAGTCCTCCAACTTGTTCTTTTTCAAAATTGATTTGGCTAATTCTATTTTATTTGCCCTTCCATATACATTTTGAAATTAGCTTGTCAATTTCTTTAAAAAAAAAAAAGGAATCCTTCAGGGATTTTTTGGGGTACTGCAGTGAACCTATGGATCAGTATGGGGAAAACTGACACCTCGATAACATTGAGTCATCCAACCATTAACATATTATATCTTGAGTTATTGAGGTGTTGGCTTTTTTCATTAGTGTTTTGTAGGTTTCACTATATTCCTCCTGTATTTTTTAAATGTTTATTTATTTTTGAGAGAGAGAGAGAGAGAGAGAGAGCATGAGCAGGGGAGAGGCAGAGAAAGAGAGGGAGACACAGAATCTGAAACTGGCTCCACACTCTGAGCTGTCAGCACAGAACCTGACACGGGGCTCGAACTCAACAATGGCCAGATCATGACCTGAGCCGAAGTTGGACGCTTAACCGATGGAAGCACCCACGTGCCCCTTCTTCCTGTATTTTGATAGGTGTATGTTTAAACATTCCATTTTTGTGTTAGTATATCAGTTACTTAAAAACTTTTTAATTTCCAATTTTTATTGCTGCTGTATAGAAAATCAATGGATTTTTTATAGCCTCATATTGTATTCAGTGACCCTGATAAACTCATTTATGATTTCTAACAGGTGGTTTTTTTTTTTTTTGAGATTTTTTTTTGGCAATTTCTACAAATATAATAATGTCACCTGTGAATACAGACAATTTTATTCATTTATTTCCAATTTGTATGGCTTCTATTTTATTTCTTGCCCTATTTTAGTCTCTGGAATCTTTAATACAGTGATTAATAGGAATAGAGTTGCTACATTTAGCAGCATTTTTATGTGTATATATTTATGGCGTTCAGTTAAATTTGAATTTCAAATAAATAAAAAATAATGTATTTATTACAATTGTGTCCAAGATATTGAATTGGATATTCTTATACTAAATACATAATGTCAGAAACACAAATTTAATAGAACATCCTGTATTTTACATGGCAACCCCAAACAAGAGTGGTAATGCTCAACATCCTTGCCTTGTTTACTATCTCATAGGAAATGCATTCAGTCATTCATAATTAATTATTCTTGAATAACAGACTTTTTGTGGATAGTCTTTCTTGGTTTAATCGAATTCCTCCTTTTCGTCTTTTGCTGAGTGGTTTTGTTTTCAATAGGAAATGGCATTGAGTTTTCTCTAATGTTTTTTCTGCATCTATTGAGATGATCATACAGGACTTTCTTTTCTTTTCTTTTCTGTGTATATGTGTATTATGTTGATGAGTTTTTTGAATTTGGAAATAACCTTGCATTCCTGAGATGAACCCAGCTTAGTCAGGATGCATAGGATTCAATTTTCCAATATTTTGAGGAAGATTTTTGTATCTACCTTCATGGAAGTTATTGTTTCCTTCTCTTTGAGTCTTTAGTTTTGACATCAGTGTGGTGCTGGCTTCGTAAAATGAACTGGAGAAGTGTTATCTACTTTCTACTATCTGGAGAACTCATGGAGAATTGATATGATTTCTTTGTTAAATATTTGGTACAATTTGTAGTGATGCCATCTGGCCCCAGGGTTTCTTCTGATAGAAATTTAAACTATGAATTCCATTTATTTAATAGATTTGGGACCATCCAGGGTACCTATTTCTTTTTGAGTGAGTTTTATTTGTTTTTTCTTTCAGGAAATTTTTCCATTTCAATTTAGCTATTGAACAATTTTCAACTTTAGGTTTACGCATATCTTTATTATTATTTTATTATTTTTTGATGCGTGTAGGATCTTCTGTGACGTCCTTATTTCCTTTCTGATATTAGTAACTGTATCTTTCCCTCTCTTTCTGTCTCTTTGTCTCTCTCATTATTCTGGTGAAAGAATTATTGTTCTTTTCTAAAAATCAGAATCTTTGTTGGTCTAGGTTGCATAGAAGATAAAACCCAAGAAAAGCTTCTGTACTGAGGCTTTGTTAGGAGTACAACCTCAGACCAGCGTGAATGAAGGAGCAAAGAAAGTGAGACCAAGAAGTGGGGGAAAGATATACAAAGGGTCTGCAGCTTTACAAGAGCCCGGCTGGTTTATCAGTCTCAGTGGGATGCCTTCTATGCAGGCCACATGGAACCATGGTGTCTCAGAAATGTCTGCTGGTATAAGAAAAGGGGAATAATTTTCTCTTCTTACTCTTTTTCATCTCCTGTCTTGGATTGGTCAGAATTTGCCCCATGGGGCACTGATCGCCAGGCTTCTCCAGGATGGGTGGGGTGCGGGTGTATGCGCCTAAACTAGGTCCAGCAGAATATCTGCTATGACTCCTCTTTTTTAAGCCTGGTGTAAATCCCATGTAGGTGTTACTATTTTTTTTTTTTTTCCATTTAGTTTAGGAATGTTACACAGTGAGAATTCACAGGAGCCTGTATTTAAATTTAAATCCAGGCACTGTGACTTCAACTCTGGCCCTTTCTGCTATATCACCTGTTTTCAGTAAGAATCTGTGGAGGTAAGACAAAAATATCTCAACCTTGCTGGTATTTAATATTAATGGGACCTCACTCAGGCTAATGAGCAGACACCTAAGCATTTCCCTACAAAACAACACCAAAGTCCAGGTTTCTTCTGCATCATATGCCTTTTGTAGTCCATAACCTCACAGACGATAATCTCTCACTGGCTAAAGTCCATAAGAAAATATTCTCGGGGCACCTGAGTGGCTTTGTTGGATGAGAGTCTGACTTCAGCTCAGGTCATGATCTCACAGTTCGTGAGTTTGGGCCCCATGTCAGGCTCACTGCTGTCAGCACAGAACCTTCTTGGGATTTGATCCCTCTCTCTGCTCCTCCCCTGTTCACCCACACTCCCTCTCTATCTCTCTCTCAAAAAAAAAAAAAATATATATATATATATTAAAAAAAGAAAATATTTTCATGATCCTTTTTTTTTCCTTTTTTATACCATCGACATTTGAACAACACGAGTTTGAACTATATGGGTCCACTTATAGGTGGACTTTTTTCAATAAGTACAGTATCATGTATTTTCTCTTATTCATGATTTTCTTATAACATTTTCTCTTCTCTAGCTTATGCTTCAGTGAAAATACTGTATCTAATACACATGACATACAAAATATGTATTAATATACCATTTATGTTATTGGTAAGGCTTCTGGTCAATAGTAGGGTGTAAGTAGTTAAGTTTTAGAGGAGTTAAAATTATTAAAATTTAGGGGTTGGCACCCCCAACCCTCGTGTTATTCAAAGATCAGCTGTATAGTGTCTGAAAGTGTTGTTCAAATCTCAGCCAAGACCCTCCAAAGTCAACATTAGACTGTTCTATTCATCAAAACGTCTTCTTCTTAATAAGAATCATCATTCTGTAATTTTCTCATGCTCTGCTGGCTACGTTAAGGACCAATTTGAAACATAAATGTACACACTGTGAAATCCACAAGATGAAGAGAACATCCATAAAACATCCATAGTGTATGTCCCTGAAAACTCTTTTATCTTCACATTAGTTTCAGCACAGAATAGGTGGGGTTTGAATAGATACTTCAGCAAATTACAAATTGCAGGATGTCATGGATCTTCAAGGTGAATATTCAAAACTGTCAAAAGAGTGCTTTATTTCATCTTTAATGAAGTAGGCTGTTGATTCAAAAAAAAACCTCACAGGGACAGACTAAATCCTGTAACTTGAGATAATCTAGACACTAAACCTTTAGATTTGTTTTATCAGAGAAATATAATTGGATCAATGACTTCAGAATATTATCACTTTATCTACAAATTGTTTTTTGTTTTATTCATTTATGTATACACTTTTGTGTTTGGGGAATTCAAATTTCTATCATCAGCTACCGAAATGTGTTTTGTTGCCTTTGCCAAAAATGTAGCTTTAATATTAAATTTGTCTTGCCTAATTATGATGACATAGGTAAG
>NW_025814896.1:57062500-57135000 GCF_022079265.1 Lynx rufus | reverse complement strand
TTCATAAGAACAAATTTGGTCAAGTGATATAAAATCCACTTGAAGTTTAAAATAATGACTTTGCAACTTAAGAGTTGATTTTCAGTTGACCAAATCACTAGAAGGAATTAGCCAGAGAGATAGACATTGGAAAGTTTTCTCTGTTTTCAAGCTTTTACAGTAAATTTTCTGCAGAGAGAGTGTTGTATACATGTAATCTGCACAACAAAGGGTCCCCCATACGTACAAAGGTTTCCAGGGTTGAGGCGAAATTGGCATTGTGTAAAGAGCGCTGTGTTGCAAAAAGTGCAATAATTTAGGAGTAAAATGACCTTTTGTTTTTCTTCTAGCACTTTCAAGCCAAGGGAACGCCGACTTTTGGCAAGTCTGTTAACCTTTCTATGAGTTAACTTGCACATCTGTGAAATCAAATATATAAATGCCTTCCATAGAGAGTTCCCATTACTAAAATCCAGATGGTACTCATTTCTACTTTTTCTCCTGAGACTGACGGACCTGCTAGACTTTGGGGCAATCGGAAGAGTTAATCTTACTTTTTTGTGGCATAGCTGAGGGTCCTTTGCAGACCATTTTCTTTGCGGTCCCATTGAGAGGGTATGGCTGTCTCTAGTCTAAAGTGATGAAGTAGAAGCATATCCCTCTCCCCTTTTCTCTGGCTGCCTTGTCCACTCAGCCTCCATCTTGACTATGACAGTACAAGAAGTGAATTTTAGGGCAATTGTAGGCAGTGGACTTCACTTTTATCATTTCCAAAGAAAGAAGGTTTGCTCAAGGAACGTTTGATGGAACATCAAGCTTCCTGCTGAGTGAGTTCTCGTCCCTCAGATTCCTTCTGGTCTACAATACTCTCTTTAAGCTATTTGGATGGACAAATCCATCCCTTCATGAACACTCACGTCTTCAACAGAAAGAGGTCCCCCGTTTTGGTTCTTTCCTGGATCCTCAAAATCGAGTGCCGTAGACTTTAGCCTAGGAAACAGACTGTTGCATGCATCTAAACACAGTCTCTAGGATGGTTCGGGGATTCTATTAAGAAAGCATCCTATTTGAAAAAAAATTTTTTTTTTTCTGAAAGTCGATAAACCCTTTTGGAAAAATAGATGCACATTTTGACACGAGGGGCATTGTGTAATTTACCCCCGATTTTGGCACCTGGTGATGTCAAGTACGCATATGCAACAACAAAACACACTTGCTCCTATTGTGGCACCAGCTCCCGGTCAATCCTATTGAGTTAGCCCTTCCTCTCCCCTGTCTAGGACGGGATTGTCAGGTTTCCCAGCCACATTATCATTGGATACCATCATGCGTGGGCGTACTCAAAAGTGTTGCACAAGTGAGATAGTATTATGGTAGAAATGAAGTCTGGTTCGCATCTGTATTCCCTCGAATCAAGATGTCATCCTGGTATAGTACTCACTGTTGTCGTATGAGCCAAAAAGACATGGAAACAACACTGCCATTAACTGATAAAACAGTGGTTTTGAGATCCATCCCAAGTTTAGAGATGTTCAACGTGAAAAATTATGCATCTTGGAATCTGTAAAAGATAACAAGTAGGAAAAAATATACATTTACCCAATTGGATACTATCAAGGTAAACTAGAATGGCATATAAGCACTTCTTAACATGCAGCACAAATAATTATTGCAATATGATATTAAAATAGATTTAGTTTGAGTACTTCGATAGTCCTTTCAGCTTTTTTTTCCCACAGATGGCTTATTTGTATGGAATATAATTTTGATCTTTTTCTACCTTAAATCCCTTTGTCGTCTTCTTCTTCTTCTCTTCTTCTTCTTCTTCTTCTTCTTCTTCTTTCTTTTTTTTTGAGTTAAGCTTATCTTTGGATTTAAGAACTCTTTCTTTCAAGTTTATTCATTTATCTTGAGAAAGAGAGAGAGAGAGAGAGACAGAGACAGAGAGAGAGACAGCGAGCAGGAAAGGGACAGAGAGAAAGAGAAAATCCCAAGCAGGCTCCATTCTGTCAGCATAGAGCCCAGCATGGGGCTCGATCTCATGAACCGTGATATTATGACCTGAGCCGAAATCAAGAGTCGGACACTTACTCATCCCAAGTTGGGATGCCTGGGTGGCTCAGTCGGTTAAGCGACTGACTCTTGATTTCGGCTCAGGTCATGATCTCACCGTCTGTGAGAGGGAGCCACACATCAGGCTCTGTGCAGACAGTGTGGAGCCTGCTTGGGATTCTCTCTCTCTCTTTCTCTCTGCCCCTGTCCTGCTCACACCCTCCCCCCTCTCTCTCAACATAAACAAATAAACTGAAAAAAAAGAACCCAGTAACTTATTTAAAAAATTGTTGTCTTCATAACAAAACAAAAACAGCAGCAAAAAAAAAAAGATATATGATGTGTGTGCATGTGCAGTTGTTTCAGGGAGGCAAGGCACGAATAAGGTCACAAAATAAGCTATGGTTTCTATGTGTGCCTACTCGCTAAATGAGCTTTCAGGTTCAGAAAGGGTCTTTATAGTAGTGTTCTCTGTAGTGTCCAATATCATGGTTTGCTCCAGTCTGGGTTATGTAGTAACTTCTGTGTAGATTTTAAGAATAACCTTACTATGTTATCACGAAGGAAACAATACTCAGCATAGACAATGTAGACAGTATAGGCAATACTCCAAAATGGAAAAAAAGATTTCAGTTTCATTAAAAAAATGATGGAACATTGGGGTGCCTGGGTGGCTCAGTCGGTTGGGTGACCCGACTTCTGCTCAGGTCACCATCTCACGTTCCGTGAGTTCGAGCCCCGCGTTGGGCTCTGGGCTGATGGCTCAGAGCCTGGAGCCTGCTTCCGGTTCTGTGTCTCCCTCTCTCTGCCCCTCCCCCGTTCATGCTCTGTCTCTCTCTGTTTCAAAATAAATAAACGTTAAAAAAAATTAAGAAAAATGGAACAAAAAGATTTGCAAGTAAATTGGCTACGGATTAACTATGGAATATGAAAGGTCTTTGGAATTTAAAAGGTGGTTTTAAAAAAAAGAATGTATTTCGACAAGCACCAATTCCTTTTTTCAACAATTGTATGCTCTTTTGAGTACGACCAGATAGCTTACGCTTTATTTTTCCTTATTTTTCAATAAAGAAAAAGTATTTGCCCCTCTTTTTAGATTATCACTCATCTGTAAGAAAAAAAAATCCTCCCTAGTTTCTTTGTAACCGTTAAATGTATAGTGAAATATTTTTTACCCTGAGACGTTCATGTCATCTGGGTGTTTAAGATCATGTGTTTGTGAGGATAAGGAATCCTAGCCTGGCTTCTAATTTACTACAGACTCAGAAAGACATGTGTTGACCTGCATGGCCAACCTCAACAGACCAGTATTTAAGAAACAGCACAGGAAGTGACACAGAGAAACAAAGCTGGGACACCTGTCCGGGTCACTGTTGACCCATCATGCTTAACTAATTTTTTAGTGATCTCTGACCCAGATTTCCACAGTTCCACAGGGATTTATATCTTTCATGCAACAAATCCTACACCTGCATTCAATTAATGAAACAAAACTCAACTTTGTTATCTGATGAACTGAGCAAGCAGAACCATTGAGACAATTGTTTTATTATTGTATTGACAAATTATCCTATTAACAACTGGCTACTACAAAAATCAATTAAAATCTTGGCTGAGAAGTTTGAATATAGTTGGATAAGTAGAAGTGGGAATTAAATAGTGTGTTGGTAGTTTTTTAAAATGTAGTTCATAAATTAGCAGCAAGCATATCAAAAGCAGAAATTTGTCTTGAAAATAAGAATGCTAAGTTATAACAGGGCATATGGAGCTGTTCAGCATTTAGTTTCATTTTATTTCATGCTTCTCAGTATTTGAGTGGATATCAATGCTTTTTTTCTTTCCCTCCAATATACATTTCTAAGCATTTAATTTTTAGTGATTCCTTACTGTTGTATTTGATAAACTACCTTGTAAAATATTTAAGATGTGGAATGATAATGTTTGGATCTTTGAATCTTTGGTCATAAAAACAGGATTCATTCGTTTCCTTCCTTACTATAGTAATTCTTATTAATTTAGAATATTGAGTTGGAATCCATGGACAAGGGGATTGAAGACTGAATAGTATTTTGACTTAGGGAGTCAAAAAGAACTATTTTCCTTTTGCTAAACAAAAATTTTACTTTCTTAGCTAGTATAGAGAAAACCTAATGATATCTTAGCATTTACTTCTGCCCTCTATATACTCTTTAACTATACTTTCAGCAAAAGTAAGCAAAATCCGGTATGCTCTATAAAGACAACAATATGCTTAAGGTGTTTAAAAATCATTTAATTGAAACTCAAAATACACTTTTGTAAAGAATAATCAGAGAAACCACCCATGATGGAGAAACAATGAAATGCTCAGGACAAAACTACATTTCTTCTAAGGTATATAACCTTTAATGGTATCTACAAATCCGGTAAGTATTGCTTTGGAGGGTGGAGGAAATTAACTTTCACCTAGTCACTGATGTATTACACTTGAAAGTAACTTAGGAATGTATAACTTTAAAATTTGAAAGAGAAAGACTAATTTTGCCACTGAGCATGTGCCAAATGGTTCATAAAGTTGTCAGTATGTTATCTTTTCCTATAAATAGGTTTGCTGATTGCAGAAAGCACGCATTTGTCTAAATGATACCTGATCTCTGTCATTCACATGATAGATTTTTTTTTGCTTGAAAGATGTCATCAGTCAGTGCTGAAGAGAGAGTATTGATAATCAAGTGAAAGAACAATTCAGAAAAAAAAAGATAGAGGAAAAAAGAGGATGTTAGAACAATTGTACCCCATTCAATCCCTGAATAGCTCTGTTTCACCCCCAGGAGTACAGAGACACTAACTGGAATACAAAAGGCAGCAATAAAACGCAGAGAAAACAAAGGAGCCTCAGAAACTTCAAGGCTGATATGAAACTCAAATCCATATTATGGATTAAGAACCTAAAATAGTCACAATAAAAATCGACTGTTAATATATAGTGCATTCAATTAATTCTTCCTAATCATATCCATAGTGCTTCTATATGTATTCTCTGGTATCTTAGTTTCTTTCTTTCTTTCTTTCTTTCTTTCTTTCTTTCTTCTTTCTCTCTTTCTCTCTTTCTTTCTTTCTTTCTTTCTTTCTTTCTGTTTTTTTTTAACATGTATCAGGTATACAACATAATGTCTGAATATATGTACATATTGCAAAATGATCACCACAATAAGTTCAGTTAACATCCATCACTGCACATATTTTGGTTCTTTTCATAACTTAATTCACTTTCCCCTCTTTTCAAATGCCTTTAACCGATTATCTAAGCAAGTATCTAGACAGTAGACATTTGGTTTCCAAATAGTTTTATAGGATTATTAACAATGTGGAATAGGCATCTTATCTCCTTCTTTGACCTCCATTCTTACCTGGCCCTTTAGCCAGGTTGGGTGGTTTGCTAACTGAGGACTAAATGTCTCACAGGCTTTCCTGGGTACATTTGGTGGCTCTCTGTGCATGTCCTCTCCACTTCAACAGATATCCAGATGCTATGTACTTTTTTAAGTCTAGCTCATATTCCATCTCTACTGGGAAACAATCCCTCTGCACTCCCATGAGAAGTTGGCTGCCAATTCTCACAACTGGTCTAGCGGTTGAAATCTATACAACTCCTCTGAACTATGCTAGCAAGGAAAAGCCAAGAAATACATGGGCATAAGGAACACAAGAATGCCGGAAAAATGCTGAAATGGTTGTCCCATGCAGCCTGAGGAAAGAGTTGGGAATGGTGACCATGTATGTGAATTCCCTCAACCCAGTGGAGAATGTGTGACTCTGTAGAGACCCAGGCTAAATGGACATGGTGGCCATAAACAGCAGTGAAGTTGGAGTTAATCAAAACGTATTATTTATAAGGAACTGTGGCAATGGCTAGCTGATGAGGAACTCTCTGGGCCACTGGGGTCCTAACTGATATATAGAAACCTCCTATATATGCAGAAACAAACTCCAGCTTTCAAGAATGAAGGCCCGATTGGAATCACCATAAGGGAAAGCCATTGCCTCTTGTTCAATTTTAAACTCCAAATCTGTTTGTGGCCTAGTATCTCTTGGATGAAGGGTAGGTCAGGTACACTTCAGGGATGACTCCACCATAATACCACAAATGTAGTATAAGTCCATTTCTTAGACCCAAAGACTTGTATCTATATTAATCCACTGGGAACTTACGGGGACCAGACTTATGGGGATCAAGTGATGGAGGTTTGACCCAAATCTATCATAAAGGTTGGCTCTAGTTGTTGCATATAAATTTGGAATGGACATCCCCAGCTTTTAGCTAAAAACTCACGAGCCATGGAATGAGGGCCATTCAGGTAGAATGGATCAAGGTAAAGCCTCTTAAGTCATATTCACCAATATTGATTAAAATCAATACTATATATTTTGGAATATTTATGATCTAGTGCTACTATCATAGATTTGGATGCAGCCATGGAAATTTCTCTAACATTGATTTTTAACTAGGTTGGTTGACCAGAGCTGATAACAGGTAGGGCTAGGGCTTGTATAAGAACAGATAATGACTCAAATTTCAGTTACTATTCAAGATACAGTCCCTTTTTTGGAGAAAATAAACCCTGACTGAGCGTTGTCATTCTGACAATTGGTTTTTATCTATCCCATTAAACACAAAACATCAGAACAATTTTCTCTTACCTGGAAGGAACAGTTATGCATCTTTCCTGTATTCACCTAGAGCTAAGCTAATTCTCCATCTTTGTATCATAATTAAATCTTTAAGCATCTTGATCATCTCACCCTTCTACAGAATATCACACTGATCCACTTACTGATGGAATAAGATAATAGGACCTGGTGAACATGAAGTACAAGAATGTTATGGTAGAAACATAAGTGACTGAGCTAATATAGAGATAAACCTGAAAATGTACTCCGGTATTTGAGGGTCTAGTGATCTGGAACATACGATAAGCTGTTGTACATTGTACTCACCACCCCTAGAAAGAGGTACAGTGCCTGATAAGCCTCTGAATTTTGGAGGCAATTCATGTTGCGTTAGGTATGCTGGCTGTTCCCACTTATGAAATCATCCATAATGGGTGCCAGCTTTGAATGTGGCCGAGGGAAAGACCCTTCTTTGGTTCGTCAGCTATTCTAGACTCTAGTTCAATCATGTAGATCACTTGACAGTATGACACCACACATTCAGTGTTCTGTATGGAATCTCCTGCGTTTTGGAGCTCTCTGTGGAAGACATTATTTCCTTCTAGAGGGAGAATTCTTGACTTTGCAGCTGGATCCTGGTAGAGATTGATTACCTGGCTGTCTATACCAAGTGTCCATGTGAATGAGCTTTTCTTAATTATTTAGTGTTCTCTCACCTACCCAGTCTTAGTGATGGATAATGTCTCCCACTTTATGGTGATCTCCATAATTGAATAGGAGTGATATAAACAGGACTGTACCCAAAAAGGTCCAGACAGCACAAGTAAATTGCCTGGAAAGGTGATTCACACTCTTAGAAGCTTTACTCCTAATTTGTATCTGCACAAAAGGAATCATGGGGGTTGCCAGGGACCAGCTGCTCGAGAATAAATAAAATCACAACTGCCTGGTTTAACATACATTTCCCTTAAGAGAAGTGCATTAGAAGTGGTGTTGCAGTATTTAAAACCATATTTAAGGTGTCTCCACAGTACAATAAGGAGTGAAAATTTTCCCAGTTGGCCAAATTTTGAGCAGGATACCCGGTCACCCACTTTTCCTGTGGAAGAGATACAGAACTACACTACTTGCCACACTTATCTAATGTTAATGTTACCTAATGATCAGCGACTTGGGGAATGTTAAGACTGGGGGATTGGTAACAGGAAGTTTGAGTTTTCTCAACAAGGCAGATGGGTATATATATATATATATATATATACACACAAATACATATATATGTGTGTATACATATATATACATATATATGTGTGTGTATATGTACATATATACACACATAATACATATATACATACACATATATGTGTATATATAATAATGTATGTATATACTATATATATAATGTAAAATATATATAATGTATTATATATATGTATATATATATAACCCAAAGTCTATGTGTGGGACTGGATAAAAAGGGTATGAACAATTGTGGAAGGAGCATAAAGTTGGATTCAGGATGATTTTATTGATATGCACCCACTAAGCGGAGATTCCGGATTTTAGTTTTGTGGTTTGAGGGGGTTAAAAAACACTCTAAGAGTCTGATTGGTTGGATGGCTGAAACATGCACTAATAGGTGTCCTATAGTAAATGCAGGTGAAATGACAGAATTGTCTTGGCATCCTCTAAAGAAAGATATCCAAAGGCTTATGGAAATAGGAAGGTTAGAGTAGATTTATCACGAATAACCCGCTCTCTCAGCCTGGGAGGGTCAGAGGATCTACCCTTTACAAGTGTGGGAAATACAGTTGAGAGAGCAGTCACACACACCACCCTTAAATTCCAAATGGGTCTGAGCTCTTGGTGATTCCAATTTTATAGGAATTCGCTTTAACCCAGGTAGCAAGACACCTAAATCTTCAGTGGACTTTGTCAGAGGAACAGGATACATGGCAATATCAGTGAATCCCATTTGATATAGCATATCACTTATTTTTCGGTGAATCTGTTCCTCGGTCATAAATAATGACATAAATATGTCATAATAATGACATGCATGGTTGTCACTGTGGTGGTGACAGCCTTTCAGGTATTCTCACGTCCTGGCAAGGGGAGACTCTTCTCTTGCCTCTTCCAGCTCCTGGAGATTTCGGGATTTCCTTTGCCTTTGGCTGTATCGCACGCATCTCGGGCTCTGTTTGACGTCACCTTGTCTTCTCTGTGTCTCTGTCTTCTCTTCTTCTGTCTCTTATAAAGACACTTGTTAAAGGATTTCAGTCCCTTCTGGATAATCTGAGTGATCTCGTTTTAAGATTCTTAATTACATCTGCAAAGATCTTTTTAACAAAGGTAAAATTTTAACAAGGTGACATTCCACAGGTTCAGGGGGTTAAAAAAATAGGCATATATATATATATTTTTTAATTTTTTTTTAATGTTTATTTTTGAGACAGAGGGAGACAGAGCATGAGTGGAGGAGGGGCAGAGAGAGAGGGAGACACAGAATCTGAAACAGGCTCCAGGCTCTGAGCTGTCAGCACAGATCCCGATGCGGGGCTCGAACCCACGAACCGTGAGATCATGACCTGAGCCGAAGTCGGACGCTTAACCAAGTGAGCCACCCAGGCACCCCTAGGCATATATTTTGAGGGGAGCTACCATTCAACCCCCTACAGTCACCCATTATTTTTATATCAGTAGTGCACTCCACTTGGTTGCTGACTAGTATCCCCTTGAACAGATATACCATTCTCCGTGTATCCATTTGTCTTTTGATGGACATTTGATTGCTTCCAATTTAGGGCAATTGGGGGGAAAAGGCCGCTCTAAACATTTGTGTGCAAGTCTTAGTGTGGACAGAGGTTCTCATGTCTCTTGTCTGAGTGCTTCGGTGAAGATTCCGTCTATAGATCTCCTGAGCTTTCTCTCCATGAAATTCCTCTCCTGCAAATGCTCCCTGCCTAGTCCTGCCTATAATCTGAACTGTGCCTTTGCAACTCTTGGAGAGTGCTAAGCTCTGAGTACCTCGTCCTCACAGTGCACACTGGAGGTTCCCTCCCCGTGCTCTGTGGGTCAATCACAGAGCTCATGTGTTTGTTTCTCTGCTCTTAATGGTCACTGACTCATTCCACCTGCTGTCCAGTGACTGACCACTCCTGTTCCATATATTCCATCTCTGTTTTAGTTGTTTCACACAGGAGACTAAAGGTTTACCTATTATTCACGCATGTCAGGGAAAAAAAATGCTCTACCCTTATGATATGTTTTTCTTCTTTTGATTTAGAAGGTTATTTTCCATAATGGACAAGACATGCAAAATTAGATTTAGGCATTTATGTTAACATTTTTGGGTCTATAGCATTTTGCCATTTGCATTAGAAATAGCTTTCTCCTTCCCTCAATGATCTTCTTGTTGCAAACATTTGAAAAAATTCTTTCTCATGTTTATTTTTGAGAGAGAGGGAGAGAGCGCATGAACAGGGGAGGAGCAGAGAGATAGGGACACAGAATCGGAAGCAGGCTCTGAGGTGGCAGCACAGAGCCTGGCGCAGGGTTCAAATTCACAAACCGTGAGATCATGACCTGAGCTGAAGTTGGCTGCTTAACTGAGCCACCCAGGCACCACTTGCTGCAAAACTTTTAACACTGCTACTGCCATGCATGGAAAAGCTCAGCTCATTCCAGGATTTTGTCTTCCTATTTTTTTATATTTATTTATTTATTTATTTATTTATTCAGAGAGCAGGAAAGGGGCAGACAGCGAGAGAGAGAATTCAAAGCAGCACTATCAGAGCAGAGCCTGACGTGGTGCTGGATCTCATGACCCTGAGATCATGACCTAAGCCGAAATCAAGAGTCAGACACTCAAACAACTGAGGCACCAAGGTGCCCCTAGGAGTTTGCCTCCTTGACACAGTTTTTGCAGGTTTCCACACCCTATGGTGTGTGTGTGTGTGTGTGTGTGTATGTGTGTGTGTGTGTGTGTGCATGCATGTATGTGCATGTGTGTGTGTGTGTGTGTGTGTGTGTGTGTACAGGAGCTCATGTGCATTTGTACACGTGAACTGTTTTTATTGTAGGTTTTAAAAGGGCAGGAGATTTATGCTTCACAGGGGCATCTCTTTACTGAATTTTCTTTGTTGAATTATTAGTAATTTTCTTCCTAATATGAAATACAGAGTAAGATTTCATTTGAATACCTTTCAAACAAAACAGCATGCTCACTGTATTACAGCTCATTATTTGGTTTGATTATATACATTAGCAAATTTCTTGGGAAAAATACCCAAGGCCTCACTAAAATTGGCTCTTATTGTTTCTGAAGATAATTTCTAATGTAATATCTTTGGAATATTCTTGTGAGACATTAAAAATGAACATTCTCCTGGGAAATCTAAAATCAATTCGTATTTCCCCTACCCCAAACAGTACTAGTTTAAATAAGATTACTTGAATGTATTTATGAAATTTGAAAGAAAAGTACAAAATCAAATCTTTGAGCTATGATAAATTATTGATTAAACTATGGATACGTGCCTGTGTGTTTGAACATACATTATATGTGATATGTACTCCTGTATATAGGTTGGTAGATACTTATAGAGATAAATAATATGAGGCATAAATCATTATAAATGCTTAAGGGCGCCTGGGTGGCGCAGTCGGTTAAGCGTCCGACTTCAGCCAGGTCACGATCTCGCGGTCCGTGAGTTCGAGCCCCGCGTCAGGCTCTGGGCTGATGGCTCGGAGCCTGGAGCCTGTTTCCGATTCTGTGTCTCCCTCTCTCTCTGCCCCTCCCCCGTTCATGCTCTGTCTCTCTCTGTCCCAAAAAAAATAAATAAACGTTGAAAAAAAAATTAAAAAAAATAAAAAAATAAATGCTTAAAATATATACATTATAACATTTATGATGACAGCTATAGAAACACATTATTGATATAGGCAAATCTAAATATAATAAATAACCTAAATACTATATTAATATAATTCATCTAAATAATTACATATTGGTATATCAAGTACAAAGATCATAGTTCCCTGATATTCTTCAACTTTGCCTATTAATATGTTTTATTAAACAATTGGAAGAATTGAGTTAACCAAAAGAAATTCCTCTCAAAATACTTGTTTGAAGCTGATTTACTACTTTATTTAAAAAAAAACAACTCAGAGGGGCACCTGGTTGGCTCAATTGGTTGAGTAGCTGACTTCAGCTCAGGTCATGATCTCACAGTTCATGAGTTCAAGCTCTGCATCGGGATCTGAGCTGACAGCACAGACCTTACTTTGGATCCTCTGCTCCCCTCTCTCTGCTCCTCCCCTGCTCATGCTCTCTCTAAAAAAATAATAATAAAAAAAGCTCAGAAAGTCTCACATGCTTACATATGAAACTACTCCCATAGTAGAGTATACATGACTCATTTTAACCAACTGAAAGTGTCACAAGTGAGTAGCAAAGTGAAATCTGACTGTTTAGTAACATTCTATGTACTGGTCTATAGACCATTCATCAAAACTCCGCAAAAGATCACTTACTGATTAGAATTTGCCTACTTGTCTTATATTTTGGAAACATTTTAATTGTAAAAATGTAGTCTTATTAAATAAATTCACTCTGAGTTTTAGCATAGGCTTCTCTTAAGTTTTAGATTTTTTTCTTTCACTAACATAACATATATTTACTATGGATTTCTTTCCCGTGATTAGATATTCTCTTTCTATAAATAATTGATTGCTTTCTTTAACCGCCTTTCAGCCGATTGTTGAATGAAATTCTTGCTTTTCTGTTTTGTACTGGAAAGCAATCAATATCACCTGCTATATACAATGATATGCCCATGTGTTTAATACTGTGTAATTTTTTAGGCATTTGTGCATGAATGAGAAATACATTTCAACTCCCACACGCTGGATGTCCAACCGGTTGTAGTTCTGAGATTGTTGTGAAGAAGTAATAAGTAATGAAACAACTGACTGGCCTTCTAAGGAAGGGGTCAATCACACCCCCTTCCATAACTGCTGGTTGTCTGCAAGACGAGGAACAAAGCTCTCAAAGCTGGGCATGTCACATACAACCCTCCATGAAGTATCTCATACCCGCTTCTCCAGCTCATTGCCAGGCTTCTCCTCCTCTGCACTCATCACTCTAGTAGTCAAATACTTCAAGTTTCTGGAACATTCTATACGTCTATACCTCTGCTGAGAAAGCTCCCCAAACCTTGTGTCCTCCTCATTTCACTTCACTTGGCCTACTCCCCTTGGGTGAGAGCAGTTCCCTAACAGAGCATTTTGTATAGGATTAACTCATTCTGGCTTTTCCTGGCTAAGTTCCCAAATTTCAGTGTTGGAAACATGGTTCACACTTGGCATGGGAAAGAATGGACCCGGCAGCTGGAATATTTGTCTCCCTTGACCTTCATCTGAATCTTTGGAGGATTGTCATCTCCAGGCCTGGCAGCTTTTTCAGCCCCCCCACCCCCCATCAAGAAAGAACAGACAGAAATAATGAAAAAATATGTTTCAATAGCCAGTAAATATGCTATAATCTAGAATCCGAGTGACCTCCTTTCTAATGTTTGGAATATTTTTTTAATCATTGAGCTAACGATTTCCACATCTAATGAAAGCTCAAATTCCCAATTGAAATTCTCACTGGAATTTTACATCCTCAGTCCTTTCTGATAGGTAAGGACTAACTAATCATCTGCACAATCCTCAAACATATGTATCTGCACCTATTTGCTCACGGCCCCACACAGGGCTTGGCCAAGAACACATTACCCAGATAATCCTGTCCAATGGTCTCCAGCCAACTCCAGCAAAGAGAAAGATACTTCCTGGCCCCTAATCCCGCCTTCTCCATGCAAACCCCAAAATGGGGATGTGCTATCCTTAAGAACAATTAGGATTATTGTGCTCTTTGATCCAAATTGTGGCTGATGATGCCTCTTTCCATTCTCTTCTATTTTTCCTCGTTTCTCCTTCAAAGTATGACTGTCTATGCCAGTCCACCGGAAGAGATTAAGTCACCACACTTTAGCCAGCACCTGTGGGATCCCTCCTCTCCCATAAACAACGCTGAGGGGTCTTTTTCGCATGCCTTGCCAGAGAGCTCATCTTTGAATCAAGCAGCCTCAACCATCCTCCATTAAGATGCCTGTCACTTGTCTTGGTCCTGTTGTTACTCCAGTTGAAGGTCACAGCTGCAGTTTCCCACCGTCCTAGTAAAGAGCCCAGGGCATGCCTTAGTGGCCTCGTCCATCCTGAGGCTGGAGAGGGCCCGGGGCATCCTGCCAGCCTGGAAAAGTGCAGGGTACGGAATGGGCAAAAAGAGCCTGGCCTCCAGAATGGAATTTATTTAGGCTTGATGTCTAAGGTGAAAGCAGAGATTTTAAACTCCCAGAATGCAAAGAACCCCCGAGGAGAGGGGGCAGAAACAATCTGCTAATGAGGTCATAGGCTATTTTATTATTCAGGTGCGTTCTAAACTGTTCTTCCCATGCCTGGCTTTTCAATTCATAATCAGTCTCCTCAGATAGTGTTTGCACTTGGATACTCATGTGAAATTTTGTCATTCTTATTTTCTTCCGGATTTTCCTCTTAGTTTCTCATCCACTTGGGTTCATATGTGTGTTGTCATGTGTTCTAATGACAGGCCAAAGGATGGCAACATGGAAAACCGAGGCAACAGATCCAGGCTTTCTAGCTTTGGTTTCTCGAAAAATATGCATGGTGAGGCACCTGATTTTTGCTGTTGCTTCTTTGGTCTTTTTTTTCTAGAAAATCTGAATAGGTTAGAAGAGAAACCACACCCAATCTCTATCATTCCCTGAAAGGGCAATCTTTCAGTTATAGGCCCTTGTTCACCCCTACCTCTCTGCAGTTGGGTACTTCTAGTCCATCATGTCTTGCCTCAGAAGCCACCACCTCCGGGAAGCCCTTCAAAATCTCCTACCTCTGGATTAGGTGACTCTCTTTTCTTTTCTTTTCTTTTCTTTTCTTTTCTTTTCTTTTCTTTTCTTTAATGCTTATTTATTTTTGAGGGGGCAGGCACAGAGAGAGAGAGAGGGAGAGTGAGGATCCCAAGCAAGCTCTGAGCTGTCAGTGCAAAACCCAGTGTGAGGCTGGAATTCGCAAACCATGAGATCATGACCTGAGCTGAAGTTGGATGCTTAACTGAATGAGCCACCCAGGCACCCCAGGTTACTCTTCTGTGTAGTGTGGCAACATCTAGTTATTTGCCCATCAGAATTCTTACTGAACTGCATTCCAGTTTCATGTGCGATTATCAGCCTTCCCATGAGGTCTTAAGTTGTTTGGGCATATTTTTTGCTTTTCATCCTTGTGTTTCTTATCAACAAAACATACTCATGCTCAATACGTATTTGATGAATTAAAACACAAACTATGCATTTGATAAAAAGTCTGTTTCTTCTTTTTCTGTTTTTATTTAGTATTAAAGATGTGGAAATGAAAGTTCCTTCCCACTGATGTTTTAAGAGAAAATGATAGTCTATTCAAGTCAAAAACACATTATGAAACATAATGAAGCCAAAATGTTCACATCTAATGACTGAAGTAGATAGCTCGTCTCCTGATGACTTAAAAAAAAATACTTTAGAATAATAGACAAAAACCAGGGACAGAAACATGAATGTTTCAGTCTTGGATGTTGTGTGTGTGTGAGATAGAGCTACAGATAAATAAAAACACACTTATGGGAAAGTTTTCTCTTTCCTGGAATAGATTTCAGCACTATTTGCTATAAATCCGACATGTAAAAGTTGTCTATTGGAGAAAGAAATAATTTCTGCTTAAGTAAAGGCCAAGGATTTCAATCTAATAATTATAAATACTGTTGCTAACAAACATCTTGACGTATGTCTTCATGGATATCCAGAAGACAATAAATATAAAATATTAATAACTCTGCAGTAACAAGATTACAAAAAAGTATAATTTTTAATTTTAAAGAGTTGATATTCGTATATTATGTTAGTAAAAATTTGTATTAAATAATTAGATGCAATGAATTATTCAACAAAGATGAAACGTATAAGAGTTTTTAAGGATCTATAATTTAAAAATAAAGGATGTTAGTTTAACCAGACCTAATTATTTCATTAAATATTTAAAGCAAAATATATCCTAAATTGTATTTGGATTTTAAATAGTTCTGCTTTTAAAAATCTAACCATTTTGTACCAAAAAGAAAAAGCAAAAAACCAAGTACATTTGCTTCCATGCATGTGAAATCTTGCTATTTTGTATTTTGCTTATCGTTAAAATAAATTACAAAATTCTGTAGGCACCCTTAAAATTTGTCTTTATCTGTTTAAGCAGCAACATAATTAATAGTTTACAGATACAATAAATATGTTTCTTTAAAAATTAATTTACTTTCCATATTCACTTAAATAATGGTGGTGTATAATTTTTAAACATTAACATTTTTGTAAGATATTTCTCCAACTTTACTAGTGATAGTTTAACATAATTTAATAATAATACATGTACATATTTACCCAACGTCAAATTTTCCAATTTGCTGTGTAGTAAACACATAGCTTAGTGATTACTGCCCTTGTATTATTTTTGAATAGGAAGGCTAGTGCAATAATATGTAACTATAAAACATAAAGCTTTATTTGCTTCTGTCATATGTGAGAACTTTTCCTCAGTTATATCTCAAGGCAACGTTAACACCCTAACTACTTAAAAAACTTTTTTGAATGTTTATTTATTTTTGAGAAAGAGAGAGCAGGAGAGGGGTAAAGAGAGAGTGGGAGACACAGAACTCAAAGCAGGCTCCAGGTTCTGAGCTGTCAGCACGGAGCCCGAAACAGGGCTGAAACTCACAAGCTGTGAGATCCTGACTCCAACTGAAGTTGGATGCTTAACTGCTTAAAGCCATCCGGGCATCCCAACATCGTAATGATTTTTAAAGCAATTTTTAACATTAAACTTAGGGTTTAATAAAACTCTATCACACCCACACAAACACAAGTATTAAAAAAAAAAGAAAATCACTGCAGTCAGGAAAAGAATGGTTTTATTAGATATAAAAATACATATACTACCTAGCTTCTGTTAATTTTATCATTTTTAATTATTTTTTTTTATTTTTTTTCAACGTTTTTATTTATTTTTGGGACAGAGAGAGACAGAGCATGAATTGGGGAGGGGCAGAGAGAGAGGGAGACACAGAATCGGAAACAGGCTCCAGGCTCTGAGCCATCAGCCCAGAGCCCAACGCGAGGCTCGAATTCACGGACCGCGAGATCGTGACCTGGCTGAAGTCGGACGCTTAACCGACTGTGCCACCCAGGCGCCCCGTTTTTAATTATTTTTGAAACCTAAATACCATGTTCAGGGTTAAAAGTTAAAAAAGGAAAAGATGCAGGTTAATTGCACCACATTTATTAATAAAAGCAGATGCATTTTGGGGTGCCTGGGTGGCTCAGCTGGTTAAGCATCCAATTCTCGGTTTCAGCTCATATCATGATCTCTCGGTTTTGTGAGTTCGAGCCTCATGTCGGGCTCTGTGCTGACAGTACAGAGTCTGCTTGGGACGCTCTCTCTTTCTGCCCCTCTCCCACTTACACTGTCTCTATCTCTTTCAAAATAAAAATATTTAAAAAAAAAAAAGCAGATGCATTTTAAACTGTGAGTCGCATACAGGTAAAAAGTGATTTAGTATAGTCAAGAAACCCCACATTAAATGATTTTTCCTGAGATTATCTCATTTATTTTTTTCCAGATAACTATGTGCTTAATCATTTATTTTTTTTAAGGCAATATTTAAGGTTAGCACATTTTGTGTCTAGCACATTCTGTGAAGCAGCTGATAGGGCAGATCCCATAGTATATTGATGTTCAACTTTCATTTAAGAATTTATGTTACATCTTTGGGGGCCCCTAGGTAGCTCAGTTGGTTAAGCCTCAGACTCTTGATTTTGGCTCAGGTCATGACCTCACAGTTCGTGGATAGGTTCGAGCCCCGGATCAGGCTCCAGGCTGACAGCAAGGAACTTGCTTGGGATCCTGTCTCTCCCTCTCTTTCTGCCCCTCCCCCACGCATGCATGCACTCTCTCAAAATAAAATAAAATAAAATAAAAAGAATTTATGTTACATCTTTGAAAAATTACATTATTACATAGCTTTGCTTTATCCAATGTGAACAACTCAATATCCTTGATGGGATTTATCCTTTGAACCACTTTGTAATCCATTCCTCTAGATTATTTCAAATTCTAAATTATATCCCTCTTCAAGTAACTACAAGGCCGAGGCAATATTCTCTTCATCATGTGACAAGTATTCAATACAGCGGGACGTGTCCCCAGTGATTACAACACTTTTCATGTAGGCACGTCCTAAGAGTAATTTGTTAATACCAAGCCCACAATGTGGCCAACAAACCTCAACAAAACATGCTCTCCTTGCATGGTCTACACCAGGCACCTGGCGATAGGAGGTGATTTGGTGGTGGCTGATGAATAGAGTCATGAGGACAGTCTTTGAAGGGGGGATTTTAGAAAACCCTTGGCTTGATTCCTTCTCTATAATGGCACTTCTGAATTCGGGGTTGTCATTTATTTGGGTCACATATGGTGAGTGGCAAAAGGAATAGGGGGATGACGTAATGGCATGTCTGACTTAAGGCATGATGTGGAAAGGGAATTTCAACTGTCTTTATGCCAAGGAGGCTCATAAAATCCTGTGATATTTAAGCCTGTCAGCACCTTCTCCATTTTCTGGCCCCTCTCACAGCTCTGTCACCCAACAGGTAAAAATCCCATACCCAGCATTTCCCTGTCATGACAAACTTACTTGTCATGATCCATCTTGCTAATTTTTAATTCTTGTACTCATTTCTCCTGGTCTCTGTTTGCTTCTTATCTTTTTAAATTTTCTGTAGTGTTTATTTACTTTTAAGAGAAAGAGAGAGGGAGAGAGAGAGCACCAGTGGGGAAGGGGCAAAGAGAGGGAGACACAGAATCCAAAGCGGGCTCCAGGCTCTGAGCTGGCAGCGCAGAGACTGACACGAGGCTCGAACTCACAAACCGTGAGATCATGACCAGAGCCGAAGTCGGATGCTTAACCAACTGAGCCACCCAGGTGCCCCGCCCCGTCTGTTTGTTTCTTAATTGACATATTATACAACTGTGTAATCAAATATCGAATTCTTATTTGTTTAATGGTAGCCATGCCTTTGTACTCCCCAAGCAGTTATAGACATGCAAAATATATTATGAGATGTCCTACTAGAAAATGCGTTTTCTAAATGATATTTGTGGACTACACTGTATTCTCAAGGGATGAAATAGTACAAGATTTTGTTTGTGGAGATGGCTGATTAGGAGCAAACATTACACAAATTGCATGTGTGTGTGTGTGTGTGTGTGTGTGTGAGAGAGAGAGAGAGAGAGAGAGAGAGAGAGAGATGTTGAGATAAAAGAGGGCTGAGCCCCATTCTCAGGAGGCACTACTGAAGTCTTTGCACTCCAAGTACATGGCCTCATTATCTCTCCCTTCCTCTCTCTATCTCTAGCCTCTCCCTGCTCCAGTTTATCTTGCACACCTCTGCCACAGTGCCCTTTCTAAAATGCAAATTTGATCTTGTTTCTCTCATGCTCAAGGTCTTTCAGGATAAAACAACAGTTTCTCAGCGGGCTTCCAACCTAACGTCAGCCATCTCTGGTTTATAAGCTCTTCTCCGGCCAGAAGAACTTCTCCCGCACGGGCCAGAACACTGCTAATCCCTAGCATTTGCCCATGCTATTGCTCGGGCTGACCTTTGTCCCTGCACTGTTGATCACTTCATCCTTGGTGCGACCATGGCACTTGCTTTGGTGAGCTGCAGCGATTTGTGTCCTGTCCTCATCTGTTCCTTCCATCAGAGGATATGTTTCTTGGATGAAAGCCCTCTGTATTTATACTTGTATTTTCAGGGCCTAGAGCATAGTAAGTGGTCTTTAATTTTTTTTTTTTGAATAACTGATTTAAATGCTTGCAAAATATTTTCTAGACAAATGAAATAAATTGTCTGATATAGGTCACTAGACAAAAACATCTCAGAAAAAAATTATTCTCAAAAACATACACCAGCTGTTGATGGGTATGGTCTGATCTTTTTTTTTTTTTTTGTCTGTTTTCCTTTTTAGGCTTTATTTCTTTATTTTGAGAGGGAGGAGAGGCAGAGAGAGAGTGTCGCAACCCGTTTCCACACTGTCAGTGCAGAGCGCCAAGTGGGGCTCAATCTCACTGACCATGAGATCATGACCTGAGCAGAAGTCAAGAGTTGGGCCCTTAACTGACTGAGCCACCCACGCGCCCCTCTAAACTGATTGTTATGTTGATCTTGAAAATGTTCCCTTTGTGGGGTGCTGGGCAGCTCAGTCAGTTTGGCTTCTGACTTCAGCTCAGGTCATGATCTCACGGTTCATGACTTCAAGCCCACCATGGGGGTCTCTCACTTCGGATCCTCTGTCCCCTTTCCTCTCGGCTCCTCCCCCACTCCCTCTCCCCTTAAAAATAAATAAACATTAAAAAAAAAAGAAAGAAAGAAAATGTTCCCTTTGCTATATTTGAGTTGAAGGACTGGAACTGGTAGAATGTGCTCCCTTTCAGAAGGCTAATTAATATAGGCGAATGCTACAGTATTCCTCTTTGTCCATTCTTGTCTTTCATCAGAGGGTTAATACTTCTTGGGTAAATCATATATTTAGTTCTGGGGATGTGGAAATGTCCTCATAACCTCACTTAGCAGTGGGCACACATGAAGTTACAATTGTTCGACAAATGAATGAATGAACCGGCAGAATCAGAGGGTGGAGGTAGTTTTTAGTCATGAGCAGGAAGAAATAAGGCCATGTATGTCTCCTGCCCCTTTCTCCTTTACCCATCCCATGAAAGCTCCACTTCATGTTGGCCTGCAAATGAGGCGAGAGGCAGCAAAGAGCTGAGAAGTAAGGAAAAACAATAAGGCTGCTGAGGAGTGGATCACAGTGTTTCCCAGAGAAGCCTCTAGAAGGGCAGGAGCTCTATGGCCAAGTCTGAGCCGTGTGTAACCAGACAATAGTTTGAGGAGTTCTTATTATTGTGGTAGGGGAACTTAAAAAAGAATCCTTCAACTTACCCATACACACGAAGGTCACCTTGATGGTGGCTAACCTCACTGAATTAAGAACATCACTGTTTCAGTCTCAGGCATTGGCAGAAAAAAATGGGAGGGGGTGACCAATCCATTCCATCCAGAGGCTGGGTACAATAAGGTTTCCAAGATTCACAACTTTTCACATTCGCAACTTATAAGCAGCTCTTTGGTATTCCTAAAGGACAGACTCGCCTAGAGATCCTAAGCTTTATATGAAATAAAGATAGAAAAGTAATTCCAGGGAAAAGAAGCTACCCGACAGGTTAGAAGAAGCCAAGACAGAAAGCGTAAGGATTACACATAGCCCCCTTTAAAGAACAAGGGTTTCGCCCTCTTGTTTCCTCTTTGGTTTATCTAATCCACAAGAAATGAAAAGAAGTCTGCTTCTCCCTTGTACCTTGAGTAAATCATTTTCCCTCTAAATATCAGTAAAATCCCAGCACGAAACAAATGAATTTGAATTTAAAATAACACCGTGAACCAGCACGGGGTCAGCTGCTGACACAAGGGTGTAGGGGTGCTGACGCTGAACTTGCTGATAATGCTGTCACCTGGTGTATATGTTGACATTGAGGCTGATGAGAAGGCAGGCTTGGATATATCAAAGAGGCTGGCAATAATAAAAAGTAACAGAAGCGCATGAGGGAGTAGAGGAAAAGCTAAGAACACCACAGCTAGGCAGTCACATAGGGCATAGGCGTCTTGCATTTTGACCCACTAGAGATATTGAATGCTGATATGAGGCACACTTGCACATAGAGATGAGGAACAAATTGGAGATGGCAAGAAGTTCACCTTGCTCACCTCTAAAACTCCAACCAAAGGAATTAAAAGGCTGGGGCTCACGGCTTATTAAAGATACTATATTGAAAAGGATTGGCCTTAGTCACTGAGGGACTCACCTGAAAAGCATGCCTACTAGCGGGGGGTCGTAGGGCTCAAGAAGAGGGGAAATGCACAGTGATCTTTGATTATAAATAAAGGCTTTTGCATATTAATGGCTATTGATTATTTTCCGCATGGAAAATTCTCAACAACGCAGAAGTCTTAGAATTTAAAATATATAGGAAAGAGCCTCTAGCTGGGATCTATTTTCCCATTCTTTGTAATGAGAGTATAAGGAAAGAGGATGCTTGAAATATTTAAGAGGACAAAGTGTTCTCAAACATCCCAGAACACTATGTAGTCATGACCATTAAAAAAAAAAAGCGTAGGCTAATTGCAAATAACTTTTAACCATTTATTACCGAACATGCTGTAACAGTCTCTATGGGTAAAGGACGTGGTGCCTTATTTTGAAACGGTATAAAGTCTTGAGAATAATATTGCTTTTTTTTAAAAAAATCAATTTTACATTAGGATATTTAATTGGCTTAGGCAGGTTTCTCTTAATTGGTTGAAGATGCCGTGATTTTGCTATTCACGTAAGAATTCGTTCATAAATTCTATAAATTATGTTCCATAATTTTTGCAAGCCTGTCAGTAGTAGGAGCTCTATTAAAATATGAAGACAGCCAAGGACTCAGTGTTTTCTTTTGTTTTTCCTCTTTGCCTCTAAAGAAAAACAAAGAGAAACTCCCATAAATGTTAAGTTTGTGTTTGATGCTTTAAAATAACCGTGGGGGGGGGGGGCGGGGAGGGGGGGCGGCGCCTGGGTGGCTCAGTCAAACATCTGACTTCGGCTCAGGTCAGGATCTCATGATTGGTGGGTTTGAGTCCCGCATCAGACTCCACACTGTGGAGACTGCTTGGGATTCTCTCTTTCCCTCTCTCTCTCTGCCCCTCCCCCACTGATAACTTTTTCTCTCTTTCGAAAATAAATAAATAAACTTTAAAAATAAAATACCCAGGGGTTATGAAGAGTTTTCACTATTTGTTAGATAAAGGTAGACCTTCACAAAGCATGTGCGCTGGAATTTTCAAGCATGTTGGACTCCTTGGCAGAATGTGTACATTCAACTATTTTACATAGATACCGAGAATTTTCTTTGTTGCTTCCGTGAGGAGAAAGTCCCTCAAACTTATAACCATAACAACAACAGCCAAGTTATTTAATCGGCAATTTCTCTTGTGCCTGTCAGCTCCTTTCCATGTGTATCAGGTACATTAAAACCGTAGCTCGGGGCGCCTGGGCGGCTCAGTCGGTTAAGCGTCCGACTTCAGCTCAGGTCATGATCTCATGGCTCGAGAGTTCAAGTCCCGCATCAGGCTTTGTGCAGACAGCTCAGAGCCTGGAGCCTGCTTCGAATTCTGTGTCCCGTCTGTCTCTGCCCCTTCCCTGCTCATGCCCTGTCTCTGTCTCAAAAATAAACAAACATTAAAACAACAACAACAAAAACGTAGCCCTTCACGACTAGACTATAAAGATGACTGAATTGGCCTTTTGTGCCCCACTCCCACATCATCTTCAAGTGTCACCTTTATCATATCATTGTCCTTGCTCAAAAGCTGAGTTCCTCAGCCCACTTAGAGAAGAAAACCTGCCCTGTGCCAACCAGACCCTCTTCCTTTGTGTCCACTGCCCCCACCATAGTTCACTCATCCCACGAGTCCCGCTCACTGCCCTTGACACGACGCTCCCCTCGCTCTCCATACCTTATGCCTGTTTGAGGACAAATACACACACATATTATATACACTTATAAAACGTTATGCTTGAGAGGAAGATGAGTATTGGATGAAGGGGACAGTACATGACATCTCACAAATCGAGATCTCACAGGGTCTCAGACTGTACCTATTGCTTTTCGGGCTTGAAAAGAATGAAAGGAGCTAAGAAACATATGTTTGGCTACAAGAAGAAAACTGTGTGTGTAGGTGAGAGTGAGTGAGTGATTTGACTTTGCTCATTGAAACGTTTCTGGAGAAAAACAGTGAAATAGGTGTTTATTATAAGCATTCTCATGTTTAATATTTTTATTGAGGTAGATTCTGGACACACTCAAAGAAAGCTACCTAGTAGGCTGAACTTAGACTTTTTGTCTTAATCATAAAAGTGGATACTCCCAGAGGTTCGTCAAGTGCCTGTTTCTTTGGTAGCAGGAACTGAGTATCTCGATTTCTCATCTGGCCATGAATAATACATGTGTCCACCATTGTGTCTTATCCACCCCATGGCCAGATTGCATATGGCTGTGCTGCAAAGGAAGTTCCCAGGATGGGAGCTGGCGACAGACAGCAGGGGGGCCAAGAGAAGGGAGGCACTGAAAAAGAACATCCGGCCCAGGAATTACAAAAGCGAGATGGCATATTCTTATGAGTTTCACAGGCCTATTTTATTTCTCACCCCTGCCACTACTCAGTTAAAAAAAAAAAAAAAAGGAGAGTTATTTACTCAATCGCTCAGGGTTTTCTTTGAAGAAGGGTCTTAACCCTTTTGAATGTAGGATCTTGGGAGGTAAGGACATTAATAGGAGATCATTTAAAGCTAGTAATTTCCTACATTTAAAGCTGGCAATTCTGAAAATGCCCACCTTCTTTAATCTTCTCTCCAACCGATGGTCCTTCCACTGCACCGAATACATCAAAAGACTTTACTCTCTCCTTTCCACCCAGGACCTCTCACCTTTAAAAAAATCTTGATAATCACTGACCTCAAGGCAGAACGTTGTCAACTTTAAACTCATTCTAGATGTTTCGGGAACAAAAATCACAAGTGCCACATAGATTCTTTTTAACTCCCTGCCACTCGTGGTTTAGGGAACAACAACAACAACATCGCTTCTCGGCCTTTTGGCTAAGATCAAATGTAGGGAACAACAACAACAAAAGGTTAAACAATTAGAGGAATGGAAGAAATAATAATAATAATAATAGTAATAAAAATAAAGATGTAGCAGTGGGAATGGTGAGAATTTTCAAATCAGCAGAAAGTGGAGTCACCCCAAATCGTGTGTTCCTGAGAGTGGACTATTTTAGGGGGATTTTAAGTTTGTTTTTTTTTTTTTTGTTTTGTTTTGTTTTTTTTAAAACAAATACCGTCCATATAAGGAATTAAGCAACCAAAGAGAGAATTTAGACTTAAGCAGACCTAACAAGCCGCAGTGAACTCCTCGGAACTTTCACAGAAGCCTTTGTGGGCAGTTGGCCAGGCCCCGCGCATTATCTGCGGGGCTCACTGAGTCACTGCGGCTGATGGAATTTAGCCCCCTGTTTGTTGTTGCCATGGCGATGCGCTATTCTGAGGCATGTGAGGTTCGCAGATCAGTAGCTGCAGCACTGTTGCAGACACACAAGTGCTCTCAGCTTTTGACCATCAACAGGAATTCACTCCGCAGTCAGTCTGTCAGGAAGGAAGTCGCCACGGTGAAGGAGCACCAGCGCTGGGACGACGAGCCCTTCCTCCTTCCTTTGTCACCGCGGCGCTATTATCATTAAAATAACCTTGAATTGTCGTGAATTCGCTCATTCACAAACACTGTCAAAGAAGGTGCAAGAGTTCAAGAGAACCCAGAGGGTCAAAGAGAGGACTAGTTTTAAATCTGTGCCTATTGAACCTGGAAATGACATCGTCTGTTAGATATAATCTTATTCTTACCATAGCAAATCAAATCGTGCTGACTGGCACCGACGTCCAAGGCGATTCAGCACCATGAAAGGTGACTGGGAGCAAAGGGGTCATATCCTTTGTGCCACTGCTCTGAGAAATAGACACAGACATGTGTGGGAATATTCTACAAAGAATAGATTTCTGCCCAAAGTGAAAAGCAAATCCTGCCCGCAATCTATAAAGGGAGGGGGTATTCTATGCTATAGATATATTCAGATTCCAAACCAAAGGTACAATTGCCAGGCTTTTCAGATCTAAAATGTTAGAACAAGTCACAGGTATTGTGCAAGATGTTCTAATTTGTACGTAAGACGTGATGCAGAGTAAGACGAGATGGATTTGCAGCAAAGTGTTTTTCCCGGTTGGAAATATGCTTTTTATTAAATTACGTAAAATTTTCATGAAGCGTGAAATATGCAAGTAAGTCAGGCAAATGTGAAAACACTTCTGTAAATGTTTATCTACATTGTCCAATACAGAGTCCGGGGTTAATTATAGCGAGACAGCTTCACATTTCCTCGGGATTCTCTTTTATGTTGGGCTTGTGCTGCTGGTCCAGAACGTGGGCATCTGGAGACAGTAATAACAACACACCATGCTGCTCGGGGAATTGCAGCGGAATTTGGTTCTCTGGGTAGAAACATGAAATCAGAACCACGACTTCCTGAATTAGGAAATCTGTCCTGCTGCTTACTCTCGGTGTGTGGAATGGGGTGCGTTGGGCAGGACAGGGAGGTTAGGGAGAAAGGACTTCTTAATTATGTTTGTTTCTTTCCTGGTAGAGCAGTTCAAGGACAGTATGCTGCCGAATTTGATCAGAATTTAAGGTTGCATGACCCTGTTTTCCTGCAGATCCCTGAATTGAGGTTAATCAGAGAGCAAGCCTGCAGGGAGGGAGCCTGTATTACTCCTGCTGTGTTTAAGAATGATGTGGAGAAGCTTTGTCCTCTGCCTATCTGGGCCATGTGGTCCAAGAAAGGGATGCGTATTGAAATAACAGACAGTAGAGTCATCCCGTTATGGCTATGATTATGTGAGCTTCAAAGAAGTGACATTGAATACCTCAGTGGGAGCATAAACACTTAGCATTAATATTAACAAAACCATGGACAATTAAAAATGGCCTGGCAGACTTCTTTCTTCCTGAAAACTTAGACAATGGAAACCTACAACCCTAGACATGCCTACTCTGCTTTGGATAAAGAGAAATCCCAGGATAACTAAGTTTCTCACACGTAAAATGCTGCTTTAATTTTTAATGTACTACTAAATTATCAGATTAAATGACATGTGGGTTAGCCTCAGATGTGCCTTTCACTGTATCCTATAATCTCTAACCAAGGCCATTGAAATATAGTGAGCTTATAAGACATTTCCACATCCCCAGAACTAAATATATGATTTACTCAAGAACAAGAATGGACAAAGAGGAATACTGTAGCATTTTCCTATATTAATTAGCCTTCTGAAAGGGAGCACATTCCACCAGTTCCAGTCCCTTAACTCAAATATAGCAAAGGGAACATTTTCTTTCTTTCTTTCTTTCTTTCTTTCTTTCTTTCTTTCTTTCTTTCTTTCTTTCTAAATGTTTATTTTTAAGGGAGAGAGTGAGTGGGGAAGGAGCCAAGAGGAAAGGGGACAGAGGATCCAAAGTGAGAGAGCCCCATGGTGGGCTCAAACTCACAGAACCGTGAGATCACGACCTGAGCTGAAGTCAGAAGCCAAACCCACTGAGCCACCCAGCGCCCCACAAAGGGAACACTTTCAAGATCAAAATAAAAATCAGTTTAGAGGGGCGCCTGGGTCACTCAGTCACTTAAGCGTCCAACTCTTGATTTCCGCTCGGGTCATGATCTCATGATCTGCAAATGAAGAAAAGAGCTAAAATGAAACACATCAGATATGAAAAGTAAAGGAGTTTTGAAAGGTTTAATCACCTTCGAGGAAAGGCCAGAAAGGATTGAAAGATACAGGACAGACAGAATATGGGTTGGAAGGAAAGCAAAGGGAGTCTACCTTCTAATATCATCCAAAGGGACCCAAAGGAAAAGGATAGCCATGTGGATAGAACCTATTGAATCCATATGAGGCGAAAGTCTTACACCCATAGGAGAACCTTGCATTAGACACATCCATATCCTGAATTCTGAATCAATATCACATTGAAGACTGAAAAGAAGGAAACAAACAAAAACATCTGTTTTAAAGATGGAGAATCGAGGGGAAAAAATGGCCTTTTTTTTTTCTTTACCACCTTCTCCTTCACTGATGGACTGAAGAAAACTCATTGAGCAGGTACGGGGTCACCATTTACCATGCCCACAATTACCCTGCAGGCCACCACAGAGCGCAAGCACCAGAGGGGCTCCAGAAAAACATTCAAGCTTGCTCCTTCATCCAGGACCACGGGGGCTCAGGTCCCTGAGGCCATGTGAAAACCACAAGTGCTTGCTGAGAATCACTGCAAGTCTTTTTTCCTCACCATCCACATTTCCTGAGTAAGAATCCACCGCCCAAGTCGGGCCATGATTATCAGAGTTACTCAGGAACACTCATTTCACAAATATGTGTGTGGGCAGTGGGTGGGATGGTAGACGTATTATTCGATCCACACCTAATATTAGTCACAATCTGCTTATACAGACAAGTGTCCTAAATCAAAACTAGTTACATGAATTACAGGGCACAGTACAAAATGAAAATGACGGGCCCCACGTTAAAAAAAAAAAAAACAAAACAAAACAGTTCTTCGCTTCTGTGGCCAATCTCTTTGTCTCTTTCTTAATCTGGCATGGTCATTCTTAATTTGGTATTCCAAACCATGCTTCCTTGGACACACAGGGACTATTGCAAGGGGATCACAGTCCCCACATCTGCTTGGGGTCCCATCCTGCACATGCCCAGGTCCCTGGTGGGACAGAAGGCAGGGGAACAGGGGAGTGGCAGCCAAGAACCCACTTCAGGGAGATGGGACCACACAGAAAGACAGACTCCAAACCCCCAGCACATGCTCCACGATCCCATTCCACTTATGAAAACACAAAAAGCAAAGATAAAATTATTAAGAATTTCAGGATGATGTCCCCAGAGCATTGAACCAAGGGTGGTTTCTCTTCTGTGTGGCTTTGCTGACCCCACAGGGCCCAGGAAACTGGACCCTGTTTCTAAAGCAAACAACTGTAAGTAGTTTTGGACTATTTTGCAGGATTCAAATGTTTCTCTCCATGTTTTGAGAAATAACAGGAACAAATAAATGCAATGTTCTTCATTGAAATGGATTTGGGGGATATGTTGGCTGTTTCAAGTTTCCCAGTTTTTTTTCTTCTGTTGACACACACTGAAATATACTTAAAGACATAAACTGTGTATTTGCGACGGATGATATGACAGAGGTACACTGTTGATAACACACATTTCTTCAAATTATTCAGAAGCCACGATGTTTTAAAACCAGTTCCAGCCTTTTGTGGGATCCCCTGTCAACATTCACGTTGCCAGGCACTGCTCTTTACCCTTTGTTGTTCAGATCAATTTTCCACTATGACCAGCAATTTTTAAAAAGTTGTCAAAAGAATTGTTCCTTGGTACTATCTACCAGAAGCATTTATGCTCTCATACACAAATTAATATAAGCCATTGGGGAGGCCTCTCTTAGCTGGAGTGTCATCGCATGAAAGGCATTGCTGAGAGCCACAAAGCAAAGTGAGCATTGCATGTGGTTAGCCGACAAAGAAATCACATAACAGAAAATAAAAATAAAATCGAACCTGTTAGAGATTACAAGCAAGAGGCAGTGCGTATTCTCCCACACTCAATCCAATTACTTTATTGTCCCAAGATTTTTAAAAATTTCATCTCCTTATAAATGCTTTCTCGTAGTCATTTGGTAGTAGCATATTTATGTATTTATGTTCACTTTTATCCAACACAGGCTGCAACTATGCCCTTCACTCGACCCAGTCTGTTAATTTTGAAATGCCTAAAGCCAAAACTGACAGCAGAAGAAAATCTTTCTGGGCTGTAGCTCCAAACTGCTGGAATAAGCTACCTGCTTCAGTAAAAATGCACAGCCACATGACTTTCTCGTTCAGGAAATGCTAAACTTTCTGCAGAAAGTTAAAAAAAAAGTTTTAGAAGAAAATGAAACTAAATTCTCAAGTTTTTTTTTAAATGCAGAGTCTGTATATACTTTATTTGTCCTCTATTTACGTGTATACGACAATTATGCTAATATAAATGTTGGCCTTAGATTTCTTCCTTGTGTTAGACATATTGTAATTTATTGTCCTAATATGTATTTGCTGATAAACTTCCGCTGCATCCAGATATACCAGAATTTCCCCTGGGGACTATTGTCCTTACTCTCAAGAACCGAAGGAAAATGTGAATGGCTATCATATTTCATAATTAATATTAACGCCCACGAGGTCTATAAAGACGTTGTTTTCCTAACTCTAGTCTTGATATTTAGCTCCCGTATTTCACTTTTGCCTGTGTCCTGGAGCATACGGCTCTCAAAACCAAGTCGTGACCCCTGCGACATTTGCTACAAGTCTGATCTTCCACATTTTACACCATTAAAGAAATAAAGCCTCTGTGGGTCTCATCCAAATGAAGTGTCTCCAAAACAAGGGCAAACCTATCACTAAACTCAGCAGGTGTCTGTGCATCTGGTGTTATTTGTTTTATACTTTCCCAAGCTATCAGCTTCTTCTACTTTTCTACCATTGCAATTTATTCTTTTGGATCTGGAAGATATTTCAGTCTTCAGGAGCCTCTATTGAGAGAAATATCCATAAGCCTTTGGCATCTAACACAGACTTTTATTTTATTTTTTAATGTTTATTCATTTATGAGAGAGAGAGACAGAGAGAGAGTGACAGAGACAGAGACAGAGACAGAGAAGGAGCAAGGGAGGGGCAGAGGGAGAGGGAGATACAGAATTTGAAGCAGGCTCCAGGCTCTGAGCCGTTAGCACAGAGCCTGATGTGGGGCTCAAACCCGCAAACCACAAGATCATAACCTGAGCCAAAGTCAGACGCTTAACGGACTGAGCCACCCAGGCGCCCCAACACGAGACTTTTATAAATAATACCCCATATTCTAGACAGAGAGCTAAATACTGTTCATAAGTTAGCTGGAAATAATAGTCAACCAAAATTGTTGTCCTCAATTTGAGGAGGATGAAGAAAGCTACGGGAGGGGGAGAAAAGGAGGTACAAAGGTATTAGAAACAATTTTACTTAGCACGAACACAGTTCCTAGTAGTTTCCCTACCTCCTGCTTTGGCTTTTTCAAAGCCAAATTCCCTACTGGCTCCCCATGTCTGCCCTTCTCTGTTCAGTTCACCCGGCAAGTCCCCATTGCTGGCAAATCTCTGAGAAGCACTCACAGTCCTATAAGTTGCCTACAAATCCTACAAGTTGGGACCTACATAAAACTTCAATGGTCCCAACACTATGGGGAAGCCTGAAAGGTGCATCTCTCTCTTAGAGATTCCCTCTTTAAAGACTGCCAAATCTTGCTGAAAGAACCCTGTTTAAATGTAGTTAGCGGGCTCTCCTCCAGTTATTTGATTCCAGAGCTCTTGTATCAAGCAACAACCAAGGAACACAATTTGGGAGACCGGTCTCTTCCGGTGAAAGGACACATGGACAACATGGTGGTCACAGCCCACCCTCCCCACTCGCCTCATCTTCCACACCCATCTGCCTTGCACTCTTGTCTTCGGCAACACTGAACTGCTATCCTCTGGTCCTCCCAGCAGCTTGGTTTCACGGCCAATGTTCTTCCAAGCTGCGTTTTCTACCTGGAATGTTCTGTCCCTACTCCCCGTGGCTACCTCTTCTAATTCAAAGCTTACCTCACCTGGCTTAGATATTCTTCAGTTCTTCCTGACAAGCTTTTGAGTAAGACTCCCCCTGTGTTTCAATCCTGGCTCTGCCATTTACTAGCTGTGTGACTTTGGGCAGGTCACGTCACATCTTTGCCCCTCGGTATCTTCATCTACAAAATGAGAGTGAGAAATAAGACCTACTTCATGGGATTGTCCAGAAGATGGAATTATTCATACATAGGAACGGCTCAGAGCAGTGCCCTGAACACAGAAAGCACTCAATGAGTGTCATGAATGCTATGATTTTCCCATGCATAACACTATCGTTGCACACTGTATTGCCGTCATCGCGTGTAATCTCTTTATGCATCTCTGTTCACCATCAAATTATATGCAGCTTGAACACTGGGGCTGTAGTTTGTTCATTTTTTTCTATGCCTAGAGTCTAGCACACAGTAAGCATTCAATAAATATTAAATGATGAATTTGATACAATTATTCAAAGTTAAACTTAATGAAATATATTAAATCTATAGTCCACGTAAATATTCCATAATGCTAGAAAATCTCAGCTATTAATTCTGTGGCAAGCTCTCTGTAATCTGCGTATGGCAAAAGTAATATCATAGGATAGGTTAGGTTCACCATCATCTGGTTTAGAATGCTAAGTACAAATATGAGGAAGCTGATGTTGTCCTCACCAATTGCCAGAGGAGATAAAAAAAAATGTATGAGACAATATCTCTAGTCTCTTTCATCTGAAAAAGTCTGTGGTCCTATGATTGATGAGCCAGCACAGAACAGATTAGAAAGCCGAACAGTTAAGAGTCATTTTGTAGATGTCCTTCCACTTTGTGATAAGACAATAGCAGCGATTATTGCCTCCTATTTATTTCCTTCCTTAATTGGGAGTAATATGTTGTAAAAGAAAAAGGGAGAATAATAAAATACTTATTTTCAATCCTTTATAGTTCTCTAGGCTTCAAATAGATCTTGTACTTAAAAAAAAAAGTATTGTATTAAATTATTTTTCAGGTGGTCATTAATTGGGTGGAATTTTTTCAGCTTTATTGAGGTAGAATTGATAAAGTAATATATATTTAAGGTATAAAATGTGACAATTTGACACACATATTTTGTGAAGTGATTACCACAGTCAGGTTAATTAACATATCTATCAACTCACATGGTTAACTTTTTTGTTTCTTTGTTCATTTTTCGTGAGAACCCTTAAAGTCTACTGTCTTAGCAAATTTCAAGCACACAACACTTTATTATTAGTTATAGTCACCATGGTGCACATTTGGTCCCCAAAGCTTATTTTGTTATAACTGAAGTTTTGCACCCTTTGCCCAGCATCTCCCAACCCCCAGAGTAATCATTATTCTATTCTCTGTTTCTATGATTTTGATTTTTTTAAAGATTCCATGCCTAAGTGAGATATAATATCTGTCTTTCTCTATCTGAGTATTTTCACTTGGCTTAATGTCCTCAAGCTTCATCCATGTTATTGCAAATGGCAGGATTTCCTTCATCCCCACGGTTGAATAATGGACACACACACACACACACACACACACACATCTTCTTTATCCGTTCATCCATCAATGGACTCGTAGGTTGTCCATTATCTTGGCTATTGTAAAACATGCTGTAATGAACGTGGGGGTGTAGATTATCTTTGAGATACTGATTTTGCTTTCTTTGGATATAGAGCCAGAAGTGGAATTGCTAGATCGTACAATAGGTCTATTTTTTTTTTCCTTTGGGGGGAACATTCCATACTGTTTTCCATATTGGCTGTTCCAGTTTATGTTCCCACCAACAGTGTGTACAAAGGTTCCCTTTTGTACAATATTTTGCCAATACTTGTTACCTGTTGTCTTCTATGAAAGCCATTTTAGTAATATCTCATTGCTGTGTTGACTTACATCTCCTTGATTTATTTATTTATTTTGAGAGAGACAAAAAGTGAGTGCATGAGCAGGGCAGGGGCAGAGAGAGAGGGAGAAAGATAAACCCAAGTAGGCTCCTCACTGTCAGAGAAAAGCCTGATGCAGAGCTCTGTCTCATGACCATGATATCATGATCTGAGACGAAACCAAGAGTCAGAGCTTAACAGACTGAGCCACCCACGTGCCCCTACATGTAAGTCTTTAATTCATTTTGAGTTAATTTTTGTAAATGGTGTAAGATAGGCGTCCAGTTTCATTCTTCTGCATGAGTATATAGGTATTGGTTTATGTCTCTATTGTATTCCCTTGGTCCATGTGTCTTTTTATGTCAATATCACACTATTCTCATTATTATAGCTTTGGAATTATAGTTTGAAATCAGAGTCTGTGATACGACTAGTTTGTTCTGCTTTCTCAAGATGCTTTGGCTTTTAGGATTGTTTCGTGAATTTTGGGGTTGTTTTTCCATTTCTTTGAAAATATCCATGGAATTTTGATAGACATTGCTTTGGAACTGTAGATTACTTTGGGCAATATGGACATTTTAACAATATTAATTCTGCCCTTCCACCAACATGAGATATGTTTCCATTTATTTGTGTCTTCCCCAGTTTCTTTCATCCGTGTGCTACAGTTTACCCTGTACAGGTCTTTGACCTCCTTACTTAAATTCACACCTATGTATTTTATTCTTTGTGATGTTATGGTAGAGGAGATTGGTTTTGAAGTTTCTCTTTGTGATAGTTTGTTGCAAGTGTATAGAAACACAGCTGATTTTTGTATATTGATATTATATCCTGCAAAATTGTCTGCTTCTGCTGATTAGTTCCAATAGTGCGTTAGTGAACTCTTCAGTTTTTGTTATATGTACGAGCATGTGATCTTCAAAAAGACAATTTCACTTCTTGTTTTATAATTTGTATGCCTTATTTTTGTCTTGACTATTTGCACTAGATAGAACTTGTAGTACTATGTTGAGTGAAAGTGGTGACATTGGCCATCCTTGTCTTGTTCCTGATCCAACTGTTGAGTATGATGTTACCTGTAGAATTGTGATATATGTTTTGTATTATGTTGAGGTACATTTTTCTATATATCTAATTTGTTGAGAGATTTTTATCATGAAAGTTAAATGATGTTTTTAATTTTTTTTTAATGTTTATTATTTGTGAGAGAGAGAGAGAGAGACCAAGCAGGGAAGGGGCAGAGAGAGAGGGAGGCACAGAATCGGAAGCAGGCTCCAGGCTCTGAGTTGTCAGCACAGAGCCCGATGCGGGGCTCAAACTCGCAGACGGCGAGATCATGACCTGAGCTGTAGTCGGCCGCCCAACCGACTGAGCCACCCAGGTGCCCCGAAAGTTAAATGATTTTTAATTTTGTGAAATTAATTTTGTTAAATGCTGTTTCGCCTCTGTTGAGATTGTTATGTGATATTTATTCTTCATTCTTTTAAAGTATCATGTTTATTGGTTTTCATATGTTGAAACACCTTGTGTCGTAGAAATAAATCCCACTTGATCATGGTGTATGATCCTTTCCCTGTGCTGTTGAATTCTGTTTGCTAGTATTTTGTTGACAATTTTTGCATTCATATTCATTAAAGATATTGTATAGTTTTCTTATAGTATTCTTGTCTAATTTTGATATCAGGGAAATGTTAATCTCATAAAATAAGTTTGGAAGTGTTCCCTTTTATTTTTGGAAGAGTCTGAGAAGGATTGGCATTAATTCTTTAAATAATTGTAGAACTCACCAGTAAAGCCATTACATGCTGGGCTTTTCTTTGTTAAGAGATCTTGATTATCAATTCAATCTCCTTGCTTATTATAGGTCTGTTCAGATTTTCTATTTCTTCATGAGTTAGTCTTGGTAGGTTGTACATTTCTAGGAATTTAACCATTTCTTCCAGGTTATCCAATTTCTTGCTGTATGACTGATCATACTAATCTCTTGTAGTTCTTTGTATTTCTGTGGTATCAGTTACAATGTCTCCACTTTCTGATTTTACTTATTTGATTCCCTCGTTTTGTTAGTCTAGCTAAAAGTTTACCAATTCTGTTTATCTTTTCAAAAAAGCAATTGTTAGGTTTTTTGTCTTTTCTATTGTTTTTCTGGCCTCTTTTTCATTCCCTTCCACTCTCATCTTTGTTTTTTCCTCCCTTCTGCTAACTTTACATTTAGTTTGTTTTTCTTTCTCTAGTCTCTTGAGGTGAAAAGCCTGGTTGTTTACTTGAGATCTTTCTGTAGTCCTAAGGTAGGCATTTATCACTATGAAGTCCTCTCTTATTTTCATGGAGTAGACCACTAGGGTATCATTTAGTGTGCTAAAGCCATATACTACATTCTACAGGGTGTCTTAATGATCTAAACGAGTTCATGTTGACTCTCTAAATATCCCTAACCCTATATATACAGGAGTGGGGTATAGTTGTCTTTGAAACTACCTTCCTATGTCACAATACACATGGTAAGTGGCCAATAATATTTAATATGTTATTTTTTAAATAAGGATTAAAATCAAATATGGAAAGTGGATTTTTAAAAATTTTTTAACCTTTATTTCTTTTTGAGACAGAGAGAGACAGAGCCTGAATGGGGGAGGGTCAGAGAGAGAGGGAGACACAGAATCCGAAACAGGCTCCAGGCTCCTAGCTGTCAGCACAGAGCCCGACATGGGGCTCGAACTCACGAACCGCGAGATCATGACCTGAGCCGAAGTTGGACACTCAACTGACTGAGCCACCCAGGAGCCCCGGATTTTTTTAAGTAATAATGAAAGCTATGTGGATTGATATGCCATGGTTTGAATTCATTTAATTTAAAATGACTTCAGTGTATGTTTCTGAAGCCAGTTACCAGAAATTATATACATATACATACATATACATATATATATATATATATACTTATGTATATAAACATTTAAAAACAAAATATATATTTATAATATATATGTATGTGTATATATACGTATATAAACATTTATTTTGTTTTTTTTTTAATGTTTATTCTTTTTTTGAGAGAGACAAACAGAGAACAAGTGAGGGAGGGGAAGAGAGAGAGGGAGACACAGAATCGGAAGCAGGCTCCAGGCTCTGCGTTGTTAGCCCAGAGCCTGGTGTGGGGCTTGAACCCACCAACCATGAGTTGGCGACTTGAGCCAAAGTCAGACGCTTAAATGACTGAGCCATCCAGGCACCCCTATATGCTTTTAAATGTATACATCAATGTTGCATCGATGCTGCAGTATGAATAAATATCAAAATGAAAACCCCCCTTAAAGCAATGTTTTCATTGCTTAACAAGTATGAATTAACATAATTCTCATACTCACACTATTGATGTCCCCATTTTAAAGATAAGCAAATGGAGGTATAAACTGTTAAAATGATGAGAAAATGGGGATATAAACTCAGATTGTCTTATTCCGGAACCTGTGTTCTCTCCTTTACATTGTACTCTGCCTTTGAATGACACTCAGAGTTTTGCTTGGATTTTTGTGGACTTATAACCTGAATGATAGCACATAATCCCCAAAGATGTCTATTCAGTGGGAATTACTTCTATTTCTTGTTACCTGCCAATCCATGATTCATTATCACTCATGTCTTCTACTTCCACTTGTTTCTTTCAGTAGATTGTTTTCAAACTCTGAACAACATTGTTCTTCATGTGAAAAGAAAATTGCCTTGGGGTGCCTGGATAGCTCAGTCGGTTGAGCATCTAACTCTTGATTTTGGCTCAGGTCATGGTCTCATGATTTGTGAGGTCAAGCCCCATATCAGGCTCTGCACTGACAGTGCAGAGCCTTCTTGGGGATTCTCTCTCTGTCCCTCTCTGCCCATCTCCCTGCTCATGCTCTCTCTCTCTCTCTCAAAATAAATAAATAAACTTAAAAAAAAATAAGAAAAAAGAAAATCACTTTAATTTCATTCTTTAGGAAGCCTAACTTGATAAATCAATCCATGAATACTCTTTCTTCCTTCAAAAACACAACTAGTCAGAAACATACTTCCTTAAAACTTTAACAAGACCCAGCTTTCATAAGTAAGGGTTTTCCTGAGGCTAACTTAGAGAAGCATAAGAAACACATGTTTTTGTGTGCTTCTGTGTGGCTTCTACCATACTTTGGAATTAATTCCTAGAAAACTCACACAATATATACATTTTCTCTATTGTCATTAAGATCCAACACTGTAGGGGTGCCTGGGTGGCTTAGTCTGTTAAGCATCTGACTTCAGCTCAGGTCATGATCTCATGGTCTGTGAATTCGAGCCCTGCATCAGGCTGTGTGCTGACAGCTCAGAGCCTGGAGCCTGTTTCGGATTCTGTGTCTCCCTCTCTCTCTCTGCACCCCCCCCCACACACACACTTGCATTCTGTCTCTCTCTCTCAAAAATAAATAAACATTAAAAAAATTTAAAAAAAAAAGATCCAGCATTGTACATTCTATGTGAAGTCTGCTTTCTATTGTGTCTATACTTTTGTTTTATTTTAGATCTAATTTCTCCAAACTTCAGTGTTAGAATATTCAAGTAAACAGACGTATGCATTACCATACGTAAATGCTATTTCATTTCTGATAACCTACAAATAACTTACGAATACCATAGAACCATGCATATTTAAAGGATTCATTCCCAAAGATAGAAATTTGATATGTATGTGTATGTGTGCATATAGTAATGTGCTTAAGAATGAATTTTAAAACAGCACATTTTAAACTTTGCCTCATCCACAGTAATACTGGGAAGCATATATTAAATATTTTCAATAAGTCCATTAGCCTTAGTCCAATAGCCTCACTGGACTAAGAAGCTTTCAAAATGAAAAAGTGTAAAAGAACCGACCACATCTCAGAAGTAGGTAACACTCTGTTCTAAAAAAGCACAAATAATTAAATTCGACTGATAAAAGCCACTGTGGCTGCCTCAGTCATGGTATTTCAGGTCTTGACACTGTGATCACAAGCCCTGGATTGTATTTCCATTCACTTGGAAAATAAATACAACCTAAGATGTGAAGGTGATAGGAATAATTCGGTATTAGCTTAAAAAGTGGTGGGGGTGTCTGTCTCTTGATTTTGGCTCAGGTCATGATCTCATGGTCAGTGGGTCATTAGATCCAGCCCCCTACTGGGTTCTGTGCTGACAGTGGGGAACCTGCATGGGATTCTCTCTCTCTCCCTCTCTCTCTCTCTCTGCCCCTCCCCTGCTTGTGATTTTCCTCTCTCCAGATAGATAAATAAATAAATAAATAAACAAGTAAATAAATAAGCAAAAAGTTAAAAAATGAAAAAAAAGTTAAAAAATAAAAAAAGTCTTGATTCTTTTTTGTTAAATTCACATTTTTTTTCCTGATGAATAAAACAGTTAAGTCATAAAGTTCTCAAATTTATTTTAATTTTTTTAATGTTTATTTATTTTTGAGAGAGAGAGAGAGAGAATGAGCGGGGGAGGGACAGAGAGAGCAGACCCAGAATCTGAAGCAGGCTTCAGGCTCCCAGCTATCAGCACAGAGCCCGCCGCGGGGCTTGAACTCACCAACTGTGAGATCACGACCTGAGCGGAAGTCGGATGCTTAAGGGACTGAGCCACCCAGGAGCCCCTCAGATTTGTTTTAAATTTTTTTTTTTTTCAACATTTATTTATTTTTGGGACAGAGAGAGACAGAGCATGAACGGGGGAGGGGCAGAGAGAGAGGGAGACACAGAATCGGAAACAGGCTCCAGGCTCTGAGCCATCAGCCCAGAGCCCGACGCGGGGCTCGAACTCACAGACTGCGAGATCGTGACCTGGCTGAAGTCGGCCGCTTAACCGACTGCGCCACCCAGGCGCCCCCAGATTTGTTTTAAACAGTCTGCTTTGTCTAAATTACTCGTTACTCAGCACTAATCCATTTGCTCCTAATATAAATGCATTTTAATCTACGATAAATTGTATCTGATATAATAAATATCATAGGTCTATTTCCTATGGTACCTGTGGAGCTATGCGCCCCTCTCCATGAATCCCGAGGGGCTGTCTGGCACGCACAACAGGTGCACATCCATTCGTTTGCTCATTGTCTTATTTGATACACATTGAAATTAGAAACGTTTCTTTCCTTTTGCTCTTAAGCGTCTCCTGAAGGCAGCCTCCGAAGGCAGTGAGCCACAGAACCTTCCATGATATCCTAACATGCTCTTCTGTTACCCTTATGGATGTCAAATGTCAAGACGGGAAAGCGCCCTTACCAAAAGGACTGGTGTCCCTAGAAGAAAAGGAAGGGACACCAAGAACGTCCCCATATAGAGAAAAGGTCCTATGAGAACACAGCGAGAAGGTAGCCCTTTGCAAGCCAAGGAGAAAGGTCTCGGGAGAAAAGAACCCCACTGACACCTTAATTTTAGACTTCCAGCCTGAAGAAATGAAAGAAAATAAATTGCTGTTTTTTTAGGCCTCTCAGTCTGTGGTCTTTTGTTATGGTAGCCTTAACAGACTAATATAGCTCCCCCATGAAATTAAAAGCTTCTTAGTAAAACAGTCTTAGAATCTCCCAGGGTTTCGGGGGTGTGGTTTAATAAATATGACAGCATTCTACCGGCCATGACTACTTTATACACACACACACACACACACACACACACACACATAGTACTTTCAGGCCACCCACCAAGTCACATTTCCCCCCTTCTTTTCCTTCAAAGTACTGCTTGCTCATAATGACTTCACTTGGAAATAAATTATCCTCTAAATTAGAAATATATACCTTCCAAAATCTGAATGTCAATCTCTCTAGGCGAATTTCATCTCCATTTATGCTGCATAAGAAGGGGTAGATGCCCCACCGAGTGCCACGTTCGTCTAGATAATGAACAAATATCGCTTGACTATAAATATAATATGAACCACTTTGAAATGGCCCTCATTGTGGAGTTATTTGTTTTAAACAAGCCTTGTTCCAATGATGAGGCATGTAAAACTGGTGTGGTTTCAGATAGGGCAGAGAGACGCAATTTGTCATAGAGTAAAATGTATTTATAGGGGCGCCTGGGTGGCGCAGTCGGTTAAGCGTCCGACTTCAGCCAGGTCACGATCTCGCGGTCCGTGAGTTCGAGCCCCCCGTCAGGCTCTGGGCTGATGGCTCGGAGCCTGGAGCCTGTTTCCGATTCTGTGTCTCCCTCTCTCTCTGCCCCTCCCCCGTTCATGCTCTGTCTCTCTCTGTCCCAAAAATAAATAAACGTTGAAAAAAATTTTTTAAATGTATTTATATTATTGCCAAATGGATTACCATTGGAGCAGAAGTGATGGAGTGAAGTAATTTAGAAAAATCTGGGTATTTAAAATAAATCTGAGAACTTTATGACCTATTATTTTATTCATAAAAAATCACATGTAAATTTAACCAAAAAAAATCAATATTGTTGAAAGGAAATAAAATATCTCTAGCTCAGTCTGCCGCTTCTTTTACCCAAAATATTCCTTATTATCTTCATTGCTTGGATCACATTTATTTCCTAAGTGAATGGGATTACATGGCTTGTGGTCACAGGTTTGGATCAGAAGTTCCATGACCAATATCATGTGTAACATATTCCTTTGGAATCCAAAGAGTTCCTGCATACGTTAATTCCCCCAACTCGTTTTAATTTTTTTTATGTTTATTTATTATTTTTGAGAGCGAGAGAGACAGAGTGTGAGTGGGGGAGGGGCAGAGAGAGAAGGAGACACAGAATCGAAGCAGGCTCCAGGCTCTGAGCTGTCAGCACAGAGCCCAACGCGGGGCTTGAACCCATGGACCGTGAGATCATGACCTGAGCCAAAGTTGGATGCTTCACTGACTGAGCCATCCGGGTGCCCCTTCCCAACTCGTTTTAAATGCATGCCCTGTAGTTGGGCTGCAGCAACCTCATTAATGTGAAGTATTTCTTTTTTTTTGGTGGGGAGGGGTTGGTGTGAGGGACACATTTCATTTAATAATTGCCACAAGGCCGTGCAGCCTTTTTAAGTAAACAGATTTGGTAATGACCTAGCTGGACTAGTTCTCAAATGGTAAAACAAACAACGACAAAACCCAAACAATTAAGGTATCCTCATTATTTCAACAATCCAAACCAACCTCCAACAAAAGAATTGAAGCTAATGTTTAAAAAACAGTAGTGTCTTTTTTCTATGCACTCTGGCCTTTCTCAGTGTTATAAAATATCCCCATGTTGACTTACTGTACATTGATTTTAATAGGCATTCTCTACAGAGCAATATGAATATCATTGGAAACTGTATAATACAATTTTCTACTCCTGAAATGCTATAGAAAACTGCACATTTTATACTGACATATGCCCCATCAATAATAGAGTTTTTATATCTTATTTGTAGCTATTGATCTCAACAGCATAATGAAAAATTGATTGCAGCAAGGCGCACCATTTCTTAAGTATAAATTTCAATGTCAAATTATTTTTATCTATGCTTCCCAATTATACATGAAACTTATACATTTATATATGTTTGCTTCCACAAAACTCCACCACAATAAATTAGAGATGACAAGAATCTACTGAGTCAATAGAAACCAGGTTTCTCTCACTAAAATATGATTCCAAAATTAAATACTCTGGTTTCATGCTACTTTCATTTCTTCATTATAAAGAGAATTAACGTCTTGATATATAGTATCACCTTCCCATGCAATTTAACAATTTGAAATGAGGTCTTAAATCTTTGGGGGTATGAACACACACACACACACACACACACACACACACACAGACACGCGCACATGGAAAAAATACGCACTCAGAAACCCATGCGCTCATTTAGTAGTCCATATGACACCATACATGAGATGCTTGTTTTTCGTTACGTCTTGAGACCTTATTATTTTAGAAGGAACATTCTGCTCGGAAAGTCTACAGGTGTAAGGTCTGACAAGACATAAGAGGGGGCATCATCTCTGCTCACCAGTGGTGGTCCCCAAGTCTGACAACACAGATACAGAATGAATTCGGTCAAAATGCACAAATCTAAACAAAATCCGCAAACTTTCTACCCAGAGTGACGAAGATCCCTACAGTCCTCCAGGAAGAAAGGGGTTCTGAAAATGAGAAAAACTCATTTCTTATATTACTTTGTTTTATGTTATTTAAATGGAAACTATTGGTTAAAACGTTTTCCAAGTTTTTCTCTAAGATATGTTCATTGAAAAACATAAGTATATTATTTAATGAAATTTGTTAATCTCACAAAAGGAAACGCAAAGCACACCTATTCCTCTGGTGCGCATTTTTCCTACGTTTACGTGTAATAGTACCATGCTGCGCCCCACAAAGATCATCACCAAACCTCACTCACACTCACACATAATTCAGTGTGGAGAATAATTTGCCCTTTCAACCTTTTCCAATGAGTATACAACATCACTGAACCCATGATAGCTATTTGACCATGGGGTTTTATTATGGTTTAAATATTGTTATTTAAATCATGGTTTAAATACGACTTAAACAGTGTTATGATTTAAAACACAGATTTATTGAGATCTAACACACAGAACGTAAAACACACCTATTTATACATACAAGTCAATGGTTTCTAGTCTATTCATTCACAGCGTTGTGCAACTATCACTGTAATCTAATTGTAGAACATTTTCATCATCCCTAAAAAAAAAAAAATCCTATCGCTATACCCAGTCACTCTCCTTTGCTGGCTCTGGCAACCACTAAACTGCTTTCTATCTCTATGGCTTTGCCTATTCTGGGCATTCATATGCATGGACTCATACAACACATGACCTTGTATTGGTAGCTCCTTTCATTAGTGTGTTTTCCAGATGCATCTGTGTTGTAGCATGCATTGGTACTTCATTCCTTTCTATGGAAGAGTAATATTTCGTTGTATGGATATACTACATTTTGTTTACCCATCTACCGGTTGATGGACATTTGGGTTGTTTCCACATTTTGGCCATTAGGAGTAATGCTTTTATAAACGTTAGTGTATCAGTTATATGCGGACAGGTGTTTTCATTTCTCTTGGGCATGTATCTAAGAATGGAGTTGCCAGGTCATATGGTAGCTGCTTACGTTTTTGAGGAACAGTGAACTATTTTTGAAATGGCTACTCCACTTTACATTCCATTAGCAATGTCCCAGGATTCCAATTTCTCCACATTCTTCACAACAATTGGTGTTATATTTATGTTATATTTATATTGAATGGTTTGCCGGTCAATGTGACTGTTGCATATTGTGATTTGATTTGTATGCCCCTAATGACAAATAATGTTGATCATCTTGTCATGTGTCTTCTTGGGAGAAAAATTCATTCAAATCCTTTTCCATTTTTCAGTTGGGTTCTATGTCTATTTATTGTAGAGCTGATCCAAGACTTTTTGTATACTTTTGATCCAAGCATCTTATCAGATATATGATTTTCAAACATTTTTTTCCTATTGTATTTTTGTTAAATTTCAATGTCAGCCAACCTTTCAAATGTCTACAACTAAAAGTTCTGCCATAGACAGTAGTAAACAAATATGGCAAACTCATACCAAATGGAGAGGAGTCTTCAGGTCTACATGAAAGAGGTGACTGCAATACATTTCAGATGATGGGAACTAGAAGGGAAGCCTGTACCAATACAGGATGAATTCCTGTTGTACTATCCCAATTTTCAATTTACTTAGCGAAAGCGTCAGAAAACTGTCAAGTGTCAAAGTCAGTAGCATGTCAACAAAAATCTGTGAAAGGGTGTAAGTAAATGAATAGTAGAGGAAAATGTGCAATATTAAAAACAAGAATCTTTAGAGGGAGGCTGAAATGCTATAGCAACTGAGTATGAGAAAAGTAGCAGATTTGACTGAGGGGAAGTCATAATTGTAACACTTTGCTATTGACAGATGGGGGCCCAGAAGGGAGCTTGGAGTCAAAACAGAGCACCAAACACAGGAATAACTTGTGAGAGAGCGGGTGAGATCAAATGCATGTTTATAAAAAGATAATTATTTTAGAAGAGGATCTAAATAAAGGTTCCTCAGCTGTGAAGGGTTCAAAGCAATAATTATTTTCATTCTCTTAATTTTTTTCTGTAACTGACATTGATGGTCCAGTTGAGAGGAGCCACATTTTACTGCCTAATGGTACATTGCTCTCTGCACAAAATGACTATTCCACTGGGGGAGAGGGAAAACGAATCAAGAAGTCAAGTTCCATCTAGGATTGGAGCTGGAGTCTCATCACTCACTCATTTGTTCATTTCACAAGTGCCTAATAAATAATCTTACATATCTGGAACTTGGTTACATGCTGAGGATAAAATACTAACCAAAATATAGACCAAGCCCTCTAGCGGTTTATAGTTTACAAATAAGAACATAATTTTTCTGTGTGTAGCAAAATTGTATATCCGCAATGGCAAAAGCCTCCTTTTCTCTGAGGTCGTGGGGTTGCTAGATATCAAGGAGTCAGTTTTGATTGTCCAGAGGAAGTGTTTTAGGAACATACAAAAGGAAAAATAAGAAGAATGTCCCCTTGGAGGTACAATGCAATTGTCTCTTATGGCTCTCTCCATTCTCCTTGCAAATAAACAAAATTCATGAGCTCTGAGATTTGGTTAGGAAGTGTGTATGCATATTGAGGAGAGGGGTGGCGAGGAAAATCCTTATTATTATGGCCCATTTCTTTACCATGACATCAAGGAAAAAGCTCACACTCTAAAGCCACATTGCCTTGGTTTTAAATCTTGACTTTGCCACTTAGCAGATGTATGTATGACCTTTAGCAGGTAACTAAGTTTCTCTGTGCCTTAACATTTCCATTTGTAAAAAAAAAAAAAAGGGGATAAAAATAGCACCCAGATTATAAAGTGATAGTGTGCTGAATGTAAATGAACATATAGAGTTTTGCAGAGAGGACCTTGATTCTAGAAAACACTCAAAAGATCTCTATTCAGATTGACCTCTACTGAGAGTTTTTCCAGGAACAGCCAAACAGGCATTGATGATGAAACTTGTGTTTGGGGAAATAGTGAAACATGATGGGGACCAGGGGACTCTCTCTGTAAGAACTTTTATTGCACATTGACAAGGAAGACTATTCACCACCAGTAACCTTAGGAAGAGGGCATCTGTGTTGCCAGGAGCAATTGCCAAGTGACGTTTGTGGAGGAACTGTTTTCCTTTTTTCATTCCACAAAAATGTCTTGACAGCCTATTCTGTGTCTCATTACTGTGCTTTACTTCTTCATGAAATGTGTGCTCATCTGGAATGATCTTACTTGTTTCTCTGTGCATTGTCTGCATTGTCTGTCTTCCCACATGAAAATTTAAACCCTGTGGGTACGGCAGTGCCTGGGGTTCTATTCCCAGGGCCTGTAATCCTGTGTGGGGCGTTGTAGGAGGTCGGTAAATATTTTCTGAATGAACAAATGCCCAGTGATGTGCTAGGATTGATTCACGGACGCTTACTCTATCAACTCACCTTCTGGATGGGAAGAAAATACGGGAACATGTACCCCCGGCTCAGGATTTGGTTAGGAAAACCCAGCATGTGCCCACCCTCTCACTGGAGACAAGCGGTCTCAGTTGCCCAAGAGTTTAATGCACTACACACGGAACACAATATTTCTGTTTTTGTTTTTGTGGGTGTTTTTTTTTTCCTAGTTAGACTCATGTAACATCTGGACCCATATAGAGGCAAGTTATGCTTTACTCGGAAAATGTATAACTCAGATGTTTGGATTCTATGTGTATCAGTTTGAATATGCCTCTCCTTCTGTGGGGATGAAATTCTTAGTGCTAATGGCACTTACTAGAAAATTAACTTTACTACTCAATGACTAAGTTCATCTTGGCATTCCAATATCCAAGTGTTTTCCTTGACTTCTCTTCAGAAAAAGAAGGGCAAAAGTGTCAAAACCAGGTGCTTTCTCATACAATTTCTTTTACATCTTGATGTTTCAGGTTAAAAATAGAAAGGAAAAATGTTTTAAAAAGTAGAGGAAAAGTTCATTTCTATGTCACTTGAAAGAAGAAAATACTGAAATGCACATCCTTTACGTATGTCTGAAATGTCCCCAAAAGTTGAGTTTCAACTTGGTTTTGTATATGTCATACGACTGGAATCACACAGTATCCTTCCTGTGACTAGTTTATTTCACTTCACATAATGCCCCTGAAGTTTATCCAAGCAATCTCACATGGCAGGATCCCTTTCTTTTTTTAGGCTGAATAATATTCCATTCTGTATCTAGACCACATTTTCTTCATCCATTCATCTGCTGACAGACGTTAAGGCTGTTTCCATATCTTGGCTATTGTGAGCAATGCTGCCGTGTAGAAGCAGAGAGTAGAAGGGGGTTTGCCAAGGGCTGGGGGGAAGGGGAAGATTCAGTTTTGCAACATGAGCAAATTCTAGAACTGTACAACATACTGCCTGTAATTAACAATACTGCGTTATATACTTAAAACATTAAGAGAGTAGATCTCGCGTTAAATGTACTGAACACAATAAAAGAAAAGCAGAATAACTTTGGTTTCTATATTATTCTGAAGAGGGTAGCTGGCTTCTCCTTTGGATCAAATTCTTGATGTGATTAGTAATTGCTCAGAAAAAAAAATGAATACTCACTGCCAGGCATTGTCCTAAGCACTTCAAATCTAGTTTTGCAATCTTGAGTGGCAGATGGAACTATTATTCCCATTTTATGGATACGGAAACTACGTCCAAAGATTAAATAAACTGCCTAAGATCCTACAGCTAGAAAGGTGGTACAGGTGGAATTTGAACTCGGGTAGTGTGAATATAAAATGGGTGTTCTATTTTTTTTTTAAGTTTATTTATTTATTTTGAGACAGACAGAGAGAGAGTGAGGAGGGGCAGAGAAAGGGAGAGATAGAATCCCAAGCAGGCTCTGTGCTGTCACAAACCTTGAGAGCATGACGCGAGTCAAAATCCAGAGTCAGACACTTAACTGACTGAGCCACCCAGGCGCCCCTAAAATGGGTGTTCTAAAGCACTACACAATGATGCTTTTTGTTTGTTTATTTGTCCTTTTCCATTTGTTGACTAGAAAGACTTTTTTTCTTTCTGAGAGAGAGAGAGAGAGAGAGAGAGCAAGTGGGGAGGGACAGAGAGAGAGGGAGACCGAGGATCTGAAGCAGGCTCTGTGCTGAGAGCAGAGAGTCAGATACAGGGCTCGAACTCATCATGAACTGTAAGATCACGGACCTGAGCTGAAGTTGCATGCTTAACCACTGACCCACCCAGGCGTCCCTGAAGGACTTTTTAAAATCATTGCATCCATTCCCTGATATATTTTTGTCTTTGCAGCCATTCCTGGATATTTAAAATTAGCCAGAATGTAGAGGAACTTGGAAATTAGGCTACATGGCCAAAACTTGGGTTGGAATACTTGTCCAAATTGCCTGCCCTCTTGTTATGTCAATTCTCTGGGGCCTTCCCAGGATCCCATCTTTTCTTCCAGCCTCACCCCTGTAACCTAGAGTGTTGAGCTATAGATCCCTCAAAATCCCAACAGGACTTTCTTTCCCTGAGCTTCCAAAGTTCCAATCAAAGTATGCGACCATATCCAGTTTTGTCCTTTGCGAAATCTCCATGGTTCTACCAGACATCTGGTAGCTTGACTACTTCTTTCAACCATGGACTTCCCCTGAAGAATATTCTGACTAACTTTGGAATCTTTTATCCTTTTTCCATCATCTCTTCATAATGTTTCCTGCGATTGCATCAGAAGAGTATGTAATGGAGAGCATTCTCATGATATAAAGGAAAGGGAGTTGTGTATCTGAATCAGACTTTCTGTAATTTTAGGGACTCTTCAGTTTTGCCCACACAAACTCTTCTCTTTCTAAGCCCTTTTCCCATAGCTGTACAGCTGAGAGGCATTTTTTTTTTGCTTTCTTATTTATAACCATTCTGTTTTATTTTTTTCAGTGTTACTTGATATCTTCGTTCTCTTTTGGCCAGCTTCCTTGAGAAATTTCCCTTACTTACATGGTTCACCACAGGCCAAGACTAAGCTTTCCTGAACAACAACAACAACAACAAGCAACAAAAAGAGAGCGAAAGAAAGAAAATGAAACTTCTTACTAAATGTTACCTTCTGATTATAGGAGAGTGTCTTCCTTCAAAACAAGTAGGGAACCTTCCTTGGAGAAAATTGGCATTACTACAAATTTGGAGAGCAATGCAGATCTGTGGGTCTGCTGTCCTTTATGGTACAATAATTAGCAGAGACCCTCTGCCATTCTTCATAAAAAAGAGCATCATGGAGCAATTCTTGAAGAGTATGAAGTATCTTCATTTCCCAATTGTTTTCTAAAAACATGAGTTCGAAGGGATGCTATTTGTACTTCAAATTAGATGTTATGGAAAACACTGAGCTAAAAAAAAGCTCAGTAAGCTCCTTTAGCTCAGTGACTTCTGTGAGCTTCTATCATGCTAATGTGCTCTGTAAATCTCCAAGAAGGGTAGGTTGTGACAAAGAATACCACATTTTCCAAGCTTATTTAATTGCAGATTATTAACTCAAAGGGTCATTTTGTGGAGCAGTGGTGCCCTGTAAGACACTTTGGGAAACAACTTTTGCCATTGGTTCAGACAAAAAAGAAGAAAGCTCTACCTGTGTTATTTCATATTAGTTATTCAAATACTATTTCTAAGTTGTGTTTTTTTTTTTTTTTTTTTTTTTTTTTTTTTTTGCCATCAAGCTTCACTGAAAGGCAATGGACACTTACAGACCCATGATACTTGATACTCATTTTCTTACGAGAATTTTGTCAACCCTGTCCACTACCTTACCTAGTACAACTTTTACACTGTTTCATGAGAGAACTTTGCATTAGGTTACATCACCAAGAAAAGCAATGCACTTTAGCAACGTCATTTTCCCCCCAGTACATATTCCTACTTCTGGGGCCCCTGGGTGATTCAGTTGGTTGTGTCCGACTCTTGATTTTGGCTCAGGTCGAGATCTCACAGTTAGTGATGAGAATGAGCATCGTGTGGGCCTCCACACTGGGTGAGGAACCTGCTTGGGATTCTCTCTCCTTCTCCTCCTGCCCCTCCCCCGCTCATGCACATGTGTTCTCTCTCTCTCTCTCAAAAATTACCAATTCTATTTTTTTGTGCTATTTTAGATATAAATTTTGACTCATCTCTATTAGCCTTTTGGGACCTCAAACATTGATGTTCCTAGAATATTTGATACTTGCAGGGATGGTTTTTTAAAACATCTCCTTTTCCCATGGAAAAAAAATGTCAGTGATAATGAATAATAATTATCGCATTTAGATGCTTTCTTTAGCTTTAAAAATATCAATAATTTTAGGACAAGAAATTTTAAGTTTAAAGATATTCACATTCTGTAATAGTATACAAACTAAAATTTGTACTTATGAAACAAAAATATTACACCTTGTACTTCTCACCCTGCTTCACTGTTTTAGATTTAAAAAAAAATTTTTTTTAACGTTTATTTATTTTTGAGACAGAGAGAGACAGAGCATGAATGGGGGAGGGTCAGAGAGAGGGAGACACAGAATCCGGAACAGGCTCCAGGCTCTGAGCTGTCAGCACAGAGCCCGACGCGGGGCTGGAACTCACGGACCGCGAGATCATGACCCGAGCGGAAGTCGGCCGCTTAACCGACTGACCCACCCAGGCTCCCCTCACTGTTTTAGATTTTAAACAAAAGTAAAAACTTGAAGCATACTTCAGCATTGAATTAACCCAATTTCCATTTTATAAGTATTTTTATTTATTTATTTATATTTATTTGTAAGTTATTTATATATTTATTTATAAGCTATTTATGTATTTATCAATTATTTATGTCTTTATTTATAAGTTATTTAAATCCTACGGTTCAGTGCAGGGATATGTAAGACCGAAGCAATTAGAGGCAAGAACTCTTCCTGAAATGAGTATGAATAACTCTAAACCGTGACATAGTTATTCCCAAAATGAATGCAATGAATATATGCAACCAGTTCCATGCGGTAGAATCAGGACTGTGTTGACTATGAGTTCTCCAACTTCATAGCCACCTCCAAGACAATACTCCTTGGTGATGAGAAATAGAAAATGTTGATTTGAACTGACATAGGTTATTAACATTTAACAGTAACTGCAACAATTGTTAGAACTCATATCAACTGACGACCTTGTTTTGTTATTGATTTTGAATTTTCCATAGAAAATTTTCCTTGCTATATGCATCTTAGGGAAGCCATTACTATCATGGTACCCTCTTTCCCCATTTCTGCTTGGAACCCCCCTGACCTCAGGATATTTATTGTATGTACTAAATTTATTGAAGCTCTATGTAACTTTCATAGTGGTTTTTCCCTTTGCTCCAACTTGAATACTTACCTGTGGGGATTTATAAAAATGGTGTAAAGTCTTTTTGCTAAGTGGTATGGATTGAATTGTGCCCCCCCCCCCCAAGCTCCTGTGTTGAAGTTCTAACCCTCAATACCTCAGAATGTAAAATGATTTAGGGATAGCGTCTTTACAGAGGTAATCAAGTGAAAATGAGGTCATGAGGGTGTGCCTTCATCGAATGTGACTGGTGTCCTTACAAAAAGGGGAAATTTGGACACAGACACAGTCGTGCATAGACAGAAGACAATGTAAAGAGACAGAGGAAGAAGACAAGCTGAAAAGAGAGGCCTGGAGGAAACCCTTCCCTCATAACCCCCAGAAAGAACGAACAATGCTGAGCCCTTGATTTTGGACTTGCAGCCTTCAGATCTGTGAGAATACAGGTGTTTAAACCTCCCCAACCCCAATCTATGGTACTTTGTCATGGAAGCTCTACTAGACAAATGCACTAGATATAAGTATAGACAAAAATATGGAAGCCAATCATATAATGAACACAAATGTCTCACATCCAACATCAGTGGACCTCTCATTCTGGCTCTGCACTAATTATCATGGTCCCCATCTCCTTTCTACCATCGATGTGGTCCTTGCACACAGCCATTGTGTGTTGGAGCCTCTGACTCCAAACTTGACCCCCTGGCCTTCGGCACTTGATTTGCTACAAATATTATTTTAAAAACCAAACAGACCAGAAAAGGAGCTACTTGAGAATGTTAATATCACCCCCCATATTTAAATCTGCCCATGTAGCTTTTTCTGTTTTAAGAGAAGTTCTTGCATATCAGAAGCCAAATCCAGATATCTCTACTGTAGAGCACGTACTCTTCATTCATAAATTCTTCTGTAATGCAGTCCATTATCACTCCACTCTTCTGCTCCTAAAACATCTCAAACACCCTCCCACTCTCTTTTCTGTCAACACATAACAATACTCGAGTATTTTCTACCATTAAACAAATGGAAGCAAACAAAAACACAGGACTTATAATACTGCTCAGAGCAGAGTAGTTGAATTCCAGCCTTCTCACTCTACACAACTATAAAAGATAAACAAAATAATACATTTATATCCTGCAGGCTTTGAACAGTAATGAATGAAAGTCTGTGATCCTGGAGAGAAGGGAGTCCAACCAGGTGAGTCCCCCAGTATCCTGACTTTCTTCCTATTAATATATCCATTTTTAATCACTGCATGAGCAAACAGAACCCAAGCAGAGAGTGGCAATCTTTCTGGGTGGGGAAAACGAAGTGTGGGATAGTCATGCAATAGAAATCCACACACAATAACACAATTTGCAAGTGTTGGTGCACGTGACAAAATGGATGAATCTCAAATCTACGATGTCAAAAGGAAGAACACGCAGGAAGAAATTACTTTATGATTCCATTTGTATGAAGATCAAGAACAGCTAGAAGTATTTCATGATGATGACAGAATTCAATATAGTACCTCTCAGGTGTATTCATGTGAAAAGGGTGTGGTCCCTGCTGGTCTGATGGGGAGCGGTATTTTTATCTATGTGGTCATTGTGTTGGTATATACAAAGGTGAAAGTATTATTAAACTGTAGGCATTAGTCTGTGCACGTAAGCCCCCATAAAACTCAATAATAAAAGAACTGAAGAAGCAAGAAAAAAGAAAAAAGAAAAGCTACCTTCATTCTTAATTCCCACGTTATATATATGTCTCTTAACATCACAGTCAAATTTTTATGAAGAGCTATACTTATTCCCAGTTGTCACTTAGGATTTCTCCAACCTAGGAGTATCTACCTTCGTCAGTCTGTTTGAACTATTCTTGTTACTAAACTCACTTATTGATGACCAAGTATAATGAATTGCGTTCACTTCTTTCCTGATTTTCTTTTTTTTTTTTTTTTTAATTTTTTTTTTCAACGTTTATTTATTTTTTGGGACAGAGAGAGACAGAGCATGAACGGGGGAGGGGCAGAGAGAGAGGGAGACACAGAATCGGAAAGAGGCTCCAGGCTCTGAGCCATCAGCCCAGAGCCTGACGCGGGGCTCGAACTCACGGACCGCGAGATCGTGACCTGGCTGAAGTCGGACGCTTAACCGACTGCGCCACCCAGGCGCCCCTTTCCTGATTTTCTTAATGGTGACTCCGTTCTTACGAAAACTGGTATCCTTTGATTTTCATGGGAACACTTTCTTGTGATTCTCTGCCAATCTTGAAATCCTTTTCTGCTCAAAATGTCCTTACTCGGCTTCTGCTCATTACTTAAACCAATGATTCTCAATCATGGCTGCACAATGAAATCATCTGGGGAGGCTTGATAAAATAATGATGTTGATGCCTGGATTCACCACAGATCAAATAAACTAGAATCTCTTGAGTTGGAATGTAGACTTCTTGAAATTAAAAATCCCCTAGACAATGCTAGTGAGCATCCAGAGATAAGAACTACTATCTGAAATATTCATGTTCCCTAGAAGTTCTGTCCTCTGAGTTCTTCTCTTCCTATAATAAGTGATCTCCTTGTGCAATCTCAACCTTGCCCATTGTGTTAGAAAGGAAATGCTAGGTTCTTCTGTTATTTTCTGTTATGACAAACATACTCTATTTTTTTCAGTAGCGTAACAAGTGAACATCTATCTGTCTTGCTAATATAAAGTCTTCTTGGATCTACTGGCCCTCTAGGAGAGCTCCCTTCAAAACAGTGATTTTAGAAATCCTAGTCACTTGAATTTTGTAACTATCCCACCTGTTGTAGAAGAGAAGTGAGCTGGAAGGTCATGCGCTGAATATTTAAAAAAAAATTATGTTTATTTAGTTTTGGAAGGGGCAGAGAGAGAGGGAGACACAGAATCTGAAGCTGGCTCCAGGTTCTGAGCCGCTAGCACAGAGCCTGATGGGGGGTTCAAACCCAGGAGCAGTGATATCACGACCTGCGCTGAAGTCGGATGCTCAACCAACTGAACCACCCAGGTGACCGGATCATGCCCTAATATTAAATGCTTCAACATGGAAGTGCCATACATCACTTCCACTCACAGCCCATTCGTCAGAAGGAGTTGCATGGGCCTCTCCAACTGGAAGAGCCTAGAGGATGTGGGGAGCACCTGCACAATTGGTAATCAGTACATGTCTCTGTCACGCTTGTTTCCCGCAACATTTTCTAAATGTATGTATGCAGTGTAGACGTCTCTCACTCGCTTGCTCTGGGTTATATCATTGATGCTCTACCAGAAGACTTCACCTGGTTACTACAAGTAGTTCCTACTCTTATGTTCCAAAGAATCCTGATAGTCCTCCCCTGGTCCTCCCATCATAGTCTTGTGACACAGAGCAGATATTTACCTAGTTCTTCAATCCTGGGACTTACCACTTAGCAAGCCATATCTGTTCTGCCCTAGAAATACCTCTTTTTCCTCCTTGCTCCTCTAGTCAGACTACCCCTATTTTGCCTCTAGTCCTCAATATACTTTTTCTGGACTGCTACAATGGCCTCCTTACCGGTTTTCTTTCAATATATCCTTTCACTAGTGACGGTATGATTGCTCTTAAATAGAAAACCGATCATGTAATTCTTCTGTTAAAATTCTTTTCAACGGTGTTTAAAATTTACAGCATATTATGGAATAGCCTTGAGGCTAGTTTAAGTGGTTTACAGAGAACCCCTTTTGATTCTTCCTTCCCCATCCATTTATTAACTGAAGTGAGCACTCTTCATAATAGAATTTATAATAGAAAAAGAGGTCTGTATAATCAGATCCTGACAACATTAAAGGGGGGACATTAAAACTAATACCACTGCCCCTTTCCTCTGTTCTTTCACAAGCAGAATGACTTAAGGATCTGGGCATTTTTTCCAGGGTGATGTGACTGATAATAGGTATGATGTAAAAACTGACCCTTGTTGGATCATCACTTAGGGATCCTGGGTCTTGTTTTCATAGATGAGCGGGAGTTCAAAGAGTTATCATCTGAAGAAACTCATTTATACTTCTATTGTTTATATTGCTCTATGCTCACTCTTCTTACCCAAAACAATCACACTTGTCTCTTTTGCACACTCACACACAAGCCAGAGCTTATCCCATGTGGGTGTCTCCCCTCCTAACACCATCTCAGAGACTTGGAGGCAAGTTGAATTGATCCAGCATATTTCTGTAACCAGCGAGTGTTGGCTAGAAAAAACAAAAAGTATTTCTAATGCACAGTGAGGAGAAATTTAATGAAACAAAATCTACCCTAGACATAGATTTCCTTTTTTTTTTCTTTTTCTGTCTCTACAACTCTAAACTATCACGCAGAAGTGTGTTCCACATATGCAGACATACATACGTAAATGTATCTATGTACTTTATATAGACACACACGTTCATACCTTCACAGAATCTCCCTCTTCATCTTCCATTTTACTTGAGGTTATTCAGAACCAAACTTCAAGGCATTTTGTATACACAGGATAGACTCCAAGCTGCCACATTTCTTGTTCTTTCTGGCTCTTGTCTAGCCCCATCTCTCATCAAGGGCCAGTTACCGGTTTATTTTCTCTTAGCCAAAATCATTGTTTGCTGCTCTGTGACAAAGGATCTGGGCCCTTGAGGTACTCTTCCTTTGCAGCTGGCACAGTGGTAAGCCGCGAATTAGTAGAGGTCACTGGAGAGACGTTGCAGAAGTAGAGTTCCGCTTCCAGGTTCTGGTGTGCCCACGTGATAGGCTTTTGCTGTGGCAGCTCCCCCAGCACCCATCTCCTACGGTGCACACAGCTTCTCTGGCGTCTGGCTCCTACAGCCCCCAGAATTCCCCCAGCATCGAGTTCCCGCAGCGTCTAGGGCTTCTCCATCAGCAGACTTTGCAACACCGGAAACGTCTTGAGTGCCAAGCTCCTCAAGGCCATGGCATCCAGGAACACCCAGGCATCAGCAGGTTTCCTGGGACCTGCTTTGGGTGGACTTTGTAGCAGAGTGCCTCTGGAAAGACATCTCCCTATGAACAGCTTTCCTTGGTGCACTAGAAGGTAGATTTCTGGCAAGTTCCAAAAGGCATATTTCTGGAAAGTTCTGACAGCATGACATCATAGCAACTTACCTGCCATGAGTGAGCCATGGTCACGCCCACCCAGACCCAGTCTGTATTTCAGCCCTTGAGGTGGATGCTTCTTTGAGTGTTCTATCTAAGCCCCAGAAATAGTGGCTTCTCCATATATCTGCTATTCCTATATTCTTAGGGTCTGTTTTACTTCTTACTAACAAATCCCTCATTACTTTAATCAAGGTGTTAGCCAACTCTTTTTTAAAGGCAACAGGGAAATGGGGCAGCTGTGTGGCTCAGTCGGTTAAGCCTCTGACTCTTGGTGTTGGCTCAGGTGATGACCCCTGGTTTGTGCATTTGAGCCCTGCGTTGGGCTCTGCATTGGCGGTGTGGAGCCTGCTTGGGATTCTCTCTCTCTGCCCCTCCCACACTTGTGCCATTTCTGTCTCTCTCAAAATAAATAAATAAACTTAAAAAAATAAAGGCAACATGGAAATGTTTATGTACCAATAAAACAAACAGTGGCATGCAGACAGTAGGGCTTAGCCTGACAACTTCTGTTCAAAAAAATTCCCCATTACAGTTTGTAATTCTTTATATTCAACTTTTTATTCAAACCACTGCCTGGTTTCTTTCTCCTCATTGGACCCAGATTCACACACATCACTGGCCATCCCACCCAGACTCCAGTCACACTGTGAATGTCCCAAATATGTCACTATACTGTCTTCTGGCTCATCTCTCTTATCCTTCTGGGGGACTCATCTTTCAAATTTTAACACTTTAGTCTCAACCTGGGCTTTTTAACAGGTGATCAAGGCTTTTTTTCCTCCAGTATCTCTATCCCATGTGAAAAACGGGTCTACGCAGATGCTTTGCCCAGAAGCACTTTACCAATCTTCACCATGGCAAAGTATTATTCATCTTTAAAGAAGTCATTCAAAGTTCATCTCTGTTTCATATTATTTTCTTTCTTTCTTTCTTTCTTTCTTTCTTTCTTTCTTTCTTTCTTTCTTTCTTTCTTTCTTTCTTTCTTTTTTCTTTCTGTCTTTGAGATGTCTTTATACCTCCATGGGACATAAAACTGCAGGGTTTGGGAAGCAGGAAAGGACCTGAGAAATCAGTTTGGCTCCCTGTTTGTCAGGATGAAGAATTTAAGGTAAATGACTCACAAATTCCCTTTGATGTCAGGAAATCAATGCAAACAAACAAACAAAACAAAACAAAACATCAGAAAAGCAGCCTCCTGAAACACAGAGACTCTTGGATCCTCTGTACCTATTGATCCTAATTTTAGGGTATATTTTATTTTTTTGAAAAAAAAGTGTTAAGGTCTTATTTATTTATTTTTTTGAGACAGAGAGAGACAGAGCATGAACGGGGGAGGGTCAGAGAGAGAGGGAGACACAGAATCTGAAGCAGGCTCCAGGCTCTGTGCTGTCAGCACAGAGCCCGACGCGGGGCTCGAACTCACGGACCGTGAGATCGTGACCTGAGCCGAAGTCGGCCGCTTAACTGACTGAGCCACCCAGGCGCCCCTTGGAGTATATTTTAATAATAGGTAACTTGGAAATCAAACCCAGAGCAGATTGAAAATTATAAATTAGACTTTAGAGAGAGACAGCTCCCACCCAGAGATGAATGAATGAATGAATGAATGAATGAATACCAGGCTGGTTTGTGCCTACCCTTCCTCTGCTCCGTGTCTTGATATCAGATTAATCACCTTTTTTAACATTTTAGGTATGTACATAAGTATGTATGTTTTTATTTATTTATTTATCGAGATATAATTGATGTACATTACATTAATTTCAGGTGTACAACAGAATGATTCAATATTTGTATATATTGCAAAATCATCACCACAAAAAGTCTAGTTAACATCCATCCCCACACATAGTTACAAAATTTTTTTCTTTATTTTTTTATTTGATTATTTTAAAAAAAGTTTTTTTAATGTTTATTATTGAGAGACAGAGAGACACAGAGCGTGAGCAGGGGAGGGGCAGAGAGAGGGGGAGACACAGAACCTGAAGCAGGCTCCAGGCTCCAAGCTGTCAGCACAGAGCCCGATGCGGGGCTCGAACCCACAAACTGTGAGATCATGACCTGAGCCGAACTCGGTCGCCCAACCAACTGAGCCACCCAGGTGTCCCTACAAAGTTTTTTTTTCTTACGATGAGTACTTTTAAGATCTACTCTCTTAGCAACTAATACGCAATAACACTATGATTAAATGCAGTCACCATGCTGTGCAATAGATCCCCAGGCCTTATTTATTTTATAACTTGAAATGTGTACCTTTTTGTTTTTTATTCTTTTATGTGATGATCAGTCAAATGTGGCTAAAAAAAGAGGCACAGATATTTAGGAAAACAAAGTTTATTATACACACAGGACATAGAATATAAGGCACAGCTTATCGGGCAGGGCCACATGGAAAAACACCAGGATGGTTAAGAGAAAGAAGACAAGACTGAGGGGAATGCTGGGGCCACTGCCTTTGTTGGTGTTTCTGTGGGAAGGGAAAGGCAAAGCAGGGCAGGGTAAACAGTTGAGGGGTGGCTAATCTGAATAATTTCGATGAGTCCTAAGCTAGAGGGATGGTTCCTAATTACCTGGTCTCTCTGGATCTGGGTTGATTAAGAGGAATATTGCTTTCTGAGCTGTATGGGCCAGATAGAGGAGGTCCAGCTACGGACTGGTTTTCTTGCATATTAAAGACATGATTCCTGGCTGAGCTCTTGCTACCTTTAAGGACTAGTTAGCCCTGGGAAGGGCCGTCTCTCCCGAGCGAGAAAAATTTTTATGACAGATGTCAAAGCATCACAATACACAAAGCATTTATATAGACAGCTCTTATTTATTATCTATATAATAATATAATTATTTTTATAGAAATTATTTAGATATAAATAACATATATTTATATATAAGTATATATATGCACATATATATGCATGTACATGTAAGACATCCATCTCTAACAACACAAAAAGCTGGCTTCTATAAACCTACTTCGGTGGTGCCACAGCAGTGGAAAATAGCTCATCAGTCCATTATTCTTGCAAACATATATTTATTGCACATCTATGATTGCTCACATCATCCTGTTTTGTCCTATGATCTCCCCTGACCCCCCACTCTACACATGCCTCTTTCACCCATCTTTGCACAATAAGACTTACTACCTCTCAAAGACTGGAATCTTTGTTTTCTTCTCTTTGGTGACACTAATCCCGACTCAAGGCTTGACATCTGTTGCGCGCTAAATGGCTGTCTGTCCTTGTGGCAGTAAGACCTTTGCGGATCTTTAAAGTCTATGTGATTTCCCCATATCGTTAGCTCTGTCTATCAGTTTCCCTTTAGTGCTTAATGTGTGCACGTGGGGTGAGGTTGCTGCCTTTTTGGTGCCCAATCCTGTCTCAGGTTCAGTGATAATAGTATGATGGCACAGAGGTTTGTCAAGGTAGAGAGCATGAAAGGGGCAGCCTGCGGCCTTTGACCAAATATTTGGATAGACCATATGTTGGCCTTGTGTACTGACTTTAAGAGTCTTATTGTGAGGAGGACAGCTTCCCATCCCCCTTAACTTGTAGAACTCATTTTTCTAATCTAGCCCTTCTCAAACATAGAGCAAGAAAATTAAGCCCTGAACACCTTTAAGATTCTATCATTTGTAGTGAATGAACTTCTCTCTAGAGTGGTACCAGCTACGGCCATCCTTGAAAGAATTAAGAAAATAGTTAGATCGTTCTTACAAGGCTGAATTCTCTCTAGATTTCGGTGTCCTCCATGTGAACTAAGAAATAATGTTTGTTTTGTCTCCTTCACACGTGTGCTCTGTGGGTGAGAGGCAAAGATGCTTTTAAAGGGAGTTAAGTAATGGTAAATTGCCAAACATATCCATTCTTCACCTGAATGTAGCCAACAGGTCCGGCTTTTCTTTAACCTGTGAGTCGGCATAAGCCATGGTTCATCCACTATTGACCTGGAAGGATTGATTAGTAAGTCCTTTCTTCCCATGCTCTTCTACCACTGGGAACTCCCTGCAAGAGCCCTCCACTCCAGTCTCAGCATGTTCTCTGGAGCAAAAAGTTCCTCTGTGCTGTGGGACAACCACGGGAGCCAGCTTGTCTTAGTCTAGGCCACAGGAGACTGGGCTTGTATCTTAGTGGGTAAGCAGAGCACTTTCAACCAAGGAGAGCCCTCACCATATCTAAGGGCAGATAGGAATAAATTGTCTCCATATTATTATTCTAGTGGCCAAGAAAATAAGTTATTAAATGGCACAATTTGCCTTTTATTTTTCTTTGGATGCCCACCGTTTGACTTGAATTTCAGAAATTACTTGAAACATCCTTTTCATAGAAATTACCACTCTTGGGAAGCTCACGGAGGGTGGAGGCCTGATTTGGGAGCTAGAGAGGGGCTGGTGACAAGGTTAGGACTTGTTTGTTGAGCTGAGTTTTTGGAATTAATCCATTCATGCTTGGCTCTCACAGAATGCTCCCAGGTCGCCAGATGTGTGCAGCTTCAGGAGGAGGAGCTGGTGGTCTCTCAGATATCAGAGCCCCCTCCCTCCCTGAGCCCAGTATGGAGGCAAGAAGTAACCAGATCTTCCATTGTGGATACAACTACCCAATAACCCAACTACTAGTGCTCCCTCACAACACAAGGGCAGAACATTTACATGACTGTATTGTGATGTAAACAACTGAATACCTGAATAGCAAGTTGGATGGTGGATCACATAAGGATTTCTAGATATCAGAAGGCAGACACGTTTTTCTGCCTTTGGAACTGTGAAAATCTATGTGTACATTTTTGTCACGTTATTCCCTGGTTGGAAGTCCCAAACTCCTCCGTTGATAATCCAAGTCCTATCTGAGCTCTAATAGACAGCTACATTTCTTCTATTGCAAGAAATTTCATCTGATTTCTTCAATTCCTAGAGATCACTCTTTACTGAAAATTCTGGCTGTATCCCAAAATTTAAAACGTCAAGGTATATTATTATATATTGCTTATTCATCATTTAATAGGTTTTAACTATAATCCCTAAATTGTCTATAAATACCTGAATCTCTCTCTCTCTCTGTCTCTCTCTCTCTCTCTCTCTCTCTCTCTCTCTCTCTCACACACACACACACACACACACACACACACACACTATTTCTCATAAGAACCTCTGAGAATCTATGATATCAGTTCAGGGAGTCCATAGCTACCGCCTTTTAATAACTGTATAAACTGGATTTTCCTCATAAACTTCTGACCAAAACCTTGCATATCACAACAGAACTGAATGCAGAAGCAGGTATGACAATACAGTTGTGTTCCTTGACGCCAGACATTAAATATATTTGTAAAAATGTAAAACAACGCAATTCACTTTGTTGTTTTCATTTTGAAATCTATAGCTACTTTAAAATTTTTCTTCCTTATGGAAACATGTATTAGAAACTTTACTGTTATTTTAACTGAATTGACAAATGGTTTAAAAGTCTTGGTTTTAATTTCCAACGTTTTAAATATCAACAGTATAATCCATAAGCATGGAAGCTCCCTGGAGTCCTCAACGATTTTTAAGAATTTAAAGGTGTGCTGAGAACAAAATGTTTGAGGACTTCTGCCCTAGTTCATTGCAACCTTTTGTTTTTGTTTGAGCACTGAGAACAGGATAGCTCTACAAACAACCACCATGTACAGTGAAGTACAAGTTCATAAGCAGTATCAGTAATGGTCTAGAGGTGAGGATTTGGAGCCCCAGAATTTTTGATGTGGAGGAAAGGGGATCCGTTGCCTGCTGTGGAAGGTTGGTGTATGTAGGAGGTGGAAGATATGAGAGGGGGGCATTATCGAGAAAGGATGAGCCAATGAAGCACAGCAGGGGGCTGCGAAGAGATATGTTCCCTCTCCCCGTGGGTTCTCCCTGCCTGCACGCCCAGGACTTTCACACACCACCCAAGTTCCAGCTAGAGGATATAAGAAGGGTGGGCTTAGCAGATAAAAGAGGACGCATATCAAGACTTAGGGCTTTACCAGAGGCATCCATCTACTGGTGGAGATATCTCTGAAGTAGGAAGGTACGCACTCCAGAGGGTGGCTGTCCTGAAAATAATAATAAAAGGGAGGGGCACCTGGGTAGCTCAGTTGATTAAGCATCCCACTCTTGGATTCGGATTAGGTCATGATCTCACAGTTTGTGGGTTTGAGCCCTGTGCTGGGCTCTGTGCTGACAGTGCAAAGCCTGCTTGGGATTCTCTCCCTCTCCCTCTCTCTCTGCCCCTCCTGATCTCTCTCTCCCTCTCTCAAAATAAATAAACTTAAAAAAAAATAGAGGGAAAGGATAGTTAAAGAGACTTATCTTCCAGGGAGGAGAACACAGCTCTAAATAAAGCTTGAAAGAAAGATTTCTGACCAAAGGCCTATTTAAAAAAAAAAAAATTGTGTCTGAATTATTTCTTTGAAAATATATACACTGCTCTTTTGTAAATGCTTATTTAGCACAGAAGATTTGTGATCTATGTCACTTGCTTTTTGTGCATAGACAGACTGTATATCTGGACAGCTTCTACTGAGTGTTTTTCATTTTTGTACACTCTTCTTGAACACACTTATCCATTTCAACTAATTAAAGTATCTATTGTATCTATAACCCATCCACGTTTTTCTCGACAGCAGAAAGCTATCTTCCCCTGAATATGTTTATCCTCCATTAAATCTTTGCCTTGACCTGCACTCTCCTTACATATTCATTTCTTTTCTTTTCACTTTCAAACAATTTCCCAAATTCCAGCGTAATAATATAGTCACGTATGAATAGAGGACTGAAATCCAAGTCAGAGGGCTAACATTCTGCAACTCTCCAGTTATTTGATCTTGAACGTTCTTGCCACTTTTTTGTGACTCAAGTGTTTGATTTGCAAAATTATTGTAATGGTATCCAATTTTTTCATATCCCATAGAAAGTCTTAGAGGATAAAGGGGTAGCATGTATGAATCTATTTTGGTTATAGGCAATGTACTAGGCAAGAAGCAACATGTATGGTATCATTCATCATACTGTGTTACCCCGACATCATGTTCTGACCTCTCTACTCTTCATTTCTTGCTCTCAAGCTCTGGTCGTCTTGTTGCTGTAAGCAAAACCTTCACTCATTTACTCAATAAGCTTCTAATGGGTTGCTGACTATGATTTAAACATCATTTTGGGAACCGTGGATGTAAGTTAGGTAAGATACGACTTTTATGGCTCTCTTTACCATAAAAAAGCTACAGATTATTCTATAAGACACACATACAAGCAGAATGTACTAGCCAGGAAAAGTTAGCGGCTGCTATGGTAACAAATAGCCCCCAAATCCCAGTGACTTAACCCAATGAGGAAGTTAGTCTCCAAAGAAGACCAGCGGCAACCCCTCCTTTCCCTGGATATACATGACGAATCCCCATCATCTTTCCCCTCCCTTTTCTCCTTCCCTAGAATATGGGCTGGTCTTGGGACTTGCTTTGCCCAACACCATACGTTGGGTCCAGATGTAGTTGTCAGGAGGTCTGGAAGACTCTGCCTTTGCTCTCTGGGAATGCGACCATTTTGTCGTAAGGAAGTCTACACAAATCTGTTGGGAGAAAGTCCCTGGAGATTATAAAGTGCTGTTGTTTTAAGCTCTTACATTTTTTTTTAAATTTTTTTTTCAACGTTTATTTTATTTTTGGGACAGAGAGAGACAGAGCATGAACGGGGGAGGGGCAGAGAGAGAGGGAGACACAGAATCGGAAACAGGCTCCAGGCTCTGAGCCATCAGCACAGAGCCCGACGCGGGGCTCGAACTCACGGACCGCGAGATCATGACCTGGCTGAAGTCGGACGTTTAACCGACTGCGCCACCCAGGTGCCCCTAAGCTCTTACATTTTGAGCTCTTTTTGTTATCTAGCTAGAGAAGACTAAAACAGTGTAAAGTCTATTATGGCTTGGCAAAGAAGTTCTGTTCCCTAGAGACACATAGGAACCCAGACTAACAGAGGTACCACCTTCTTGCAGCTACCCCATCAATAACACAAGGCCTCCTTGGTCACTGCAGCAGAGGAAGGGAGCACTCAAATGTGTCTATGTGCTCCAATGACCCTTAACGCTTTTGCTCACCTCCTCTTGCTAAATCTGCTCATATGGTTCTAATAACTGCAAGACGGGAGAGCTTTACCATCTTCCCACATGTCCAAAGAGGTAAAGGAGAACTCAATATGCTAAGCACTAGAACTGTTTCTGACAGAGAGCCTCAAAATATAGTGGTGCAGGGGTGCCTGGGTGGCACAGTTGGTTAAGCGCCTGACTCTTGGTTTGGGTTCAGGTCATGATCTTGCCGTTGGTGAGTTCAAGCCCCGCAATGGGCTCTGTGCTGATTGAGTGGAGCCTGCTTTGGATTCTCTCTGTGTCTGTCTCTCTCTCTCTGCCCCCTCCCCTGGCTCTCTCTCTCTTTCTATCTCAAAATAAATAAATATACTTAAAAACTATACAGTGTACAAAGTGCTAGCATAGACAAAAACATGTCCTATTCTGGGTGAGTCAAAAAAGGCAGCTGAGAGATGCTACTGGCTGAGCTTCAGGCGAAAGGGGAGGAAGGAGGAGGCCAACAGAGAAGGGAGGTAGGACCGAGTCTGGCAAGCACAGAGAGTCATGGCGAGGAGCGGCACATGCTGACAACGGTATGAAGTGCAAGCAGCTGGAGCATAAACTAGCTAGAGACGAAGCCAAACACAAAGTAGAATGTTTTGCCTCGTATGCGATGCGACTAGGCCCCGTTCTGTAAACTATCGTGACTCCGGTGGAAGAATTGAAAAGAGAAACAATCAAGGCATGATGCATTTTAAGGTGGAAAAGACACCGTAAGGCATGGGTTAGAATGAAGAAATATTGGCAGAAAAATACGATACTACAGCAGTGTAGGCAGGATGTTAGAGAGTTGACATGATGGGCAGACTCACCCAGCAATTCTGAAGTAGGAGGAATAAGAACAGGTGGTCATAAATGTATGATATATGGAAAAGAAGTGAGAGGAGGGAGCCAGGAATGATCATGGGAGTGACTGCTTGAGATACAGCATGGCGGATGTGGGGTCTGCGGGGAGAAGGCAGACAAGGACATTGAGTTTTATTTTGGACCCACTGAGGTGGGGGTGTCCATAGCAAATCCAGATGAAAAATGTTGCACGATTGAGCAAACAACCTTGAAGGTGGGACAATCTCAGTGATGGAGCACATGGGCAAAACCACTGGGGAAGAAAAGCACGTGAATCCAGAGGGATGAGCTTCACGATCCCTAGAGGATCCCAAGCCCACCGATAGAGTAGAAATGGGAGGCCCCGAGAGGGCCTTCACAGAATTTTGCTGGGTTCACAGAGGTTGGGCCGGCATATTGATTGAGGGTACAGCATAGCTATTTCAATATGTCCTTAAAGGTATAATACGGAAAAGTACAATCACTACCACTGTTGGCGGCCTTCCTTTTAGTTCACGAAACTAGTTTGAGTTCTCGTTTTTTTAATGATTCTGATTTCCTTCCTCAGTGGAGACTTTAGAGCTGAGGAGAACATATTTTAGGGAGAGAAAGTGCATTTTAACGAGCCTGAAAACCTAACTTCCTCATTACAGACAAGATACTGTTGGCGTTGGAAAGAATGGTCGTGTCTATCTTTTTCCTCTCCCCCGCTTTTTTTTTTTTTTTGGTTACTTTACAAAGAGAAGGTGAAACGTACCTTTTCGGCTTCTGGTTCCCTACAGCGTCTGATACAGGCATCCGCCCGAACCAGGCTCCCGAATCGAGCGCCTAAGCAAGTAATTCAATGCAAAGCAGAAAACAGCGCTTTCCTTCAACGTTTTCACTGATACCAAGTTGAAGGTGACGGAGGGTGGGAGGGGGGGTGGGGGGGAGGAGGCTGAGCCCATTACTGGCTACCTAAGCAAGTTCCTTCCTTTTCCCCCCTGTTGGAAGGACGGGGCTTTGCTGAACTCCGCTTGAGGCCTGTGGTTATTTTGATGTAGTCGGTCTAATGTCATTAGACAGGAAAACCGGCACTTGAGCCAAATTACACAAGTGTGTGTGCTTTAATGTGCACCTGGGATTCAAAAAAAGGGAAAACAGAACCCCAGATGCCTTTCTTTTTCTTTTGGGATTCGGCCCTAACACCATTTTGTTTAAATTTCATAGGCTTACGTTTCATCAAAGTAGAATGTGTTTATGTAAAATTACATACCAGATGTTCGCTGCCGTGGTAGTTGCGGGGTATATTATTGCCAATGTGACCCTTGTGGATTCCACAATCCTAAACCGAAGGAAGGTTGTTTGTATAAGGTTTCAGCCATAGACAGCGTAGAAACGTGGTAACCCAGGGCCTGTGCTCTCAGGGCCAGATCCGCTTTCTTTTTTTCAACTATCTTTTTGAGGAACGGAGATCTCAGAGCTTGTGAACGTTGGCGAGGGAGAGTGAGGCCGAGTCCCGTGGCGGCAGACTGAATACAGGGACTGGCGCTTCTCAAGCTTCCTCTTGCAGCAGAATCATCCGAGAGCTTTAGAACCCAGGTTTGAGAACCACTGCCGTGGACACATAGAAGGAGGGGGAGGGCAGAAGCAGCAAGGGGCAAACGAAACACAGTCACGGAGGTCCAAAGGAACCGACGAGTAGAAAGGCATCTTCAACACGTGGTCTCCAAATGCACGGCGTCAAAATCGCCTGGGCGCTTTTTAGAACTGCAGATCGGGGGACTCCACCTGGAGCCTACTGGATCACAAACTCTAAGGACCGGGACGAGCAAAATGTCTCGTGAATTCCCAGTATGACTCTGACGGCCCCTGAGTTTTGAGAACCAGTGAACCACAGTGCGGGTGCATCAAGCCAGCTGCTTTGACCCCAGAAGCCATCTCCAGATCTCATATTTTTAAAGACCAGGACCTAGGACCTACCAAGGATACATGTACCAGATCGGTCTGGGGGTGGGGCCCCGGCTTCCTATTTTATCCAGGTGATTCCAATCTGCAGATAAGTTGGCAGATGGCTTCCTTAGTCCCGGATAAATAATATCTCAGCCTACTGAAAAACCTTTGTGCTATGATGTTGAAATCATAATCAGCAATTCTTAAGGTGTCCAGGAATATTGGAGAGATTCGCTATGCCTGTAGGGGGAGCAATTCTCTTCACTGCCCACAAAGGGAGGGAATGAGCTGGGTATTGCAGTTCCCAGCTGAGGCAACTGAAGCTTAGTGAGGCCATCATTCTAGTAAATATCGAACCAAAGTGTCGGTAGAAGTTTGGTAGCCCTGGAAATCATCCAAAGAGTAAACGAGGCAGCCTGTAAAATAACAGGGTTTCCTTCACTGAAAGAAGACAGGCAAGTCTGGGTGACCATTTGCACAGATGTTGTCAGAGGAATCCCTGAAGTGAGCGGGAGTTAGGACAAGGTGGTACCTTAGGTCCTGTGGAATTAGATTCCCTAATATTTTGGGGATTGCCATGTCATTATTTCAGAAAATCAGAAAGGTAAACTAGGATTAAAATCATGTAGCAGAATCACTTAGCCTTGAAAAATTATTTGCAAATCTATTTGTATTTTATCTGAATTCTGCTATTTTATATAAACCTCTTTACACATTTCTAATCAAGATTTGGAAAATATCCACAATTAGTCGTGTCAATATGCTTTCTTACTATTTAATACCAAACTATCAAGGCAATTCAGGGAAAGCAATAGTAAATTGATATTAAAAATTCCATCTCCATTCCAAGCTCTTCCTCGAAATCCGGACTCCTCTATTTAACTGTCTATCCTGCTTCTACACTCCAGCTGAAAGGCATGCGTTAAATCCAACTCGGAACCTCATTCCCTGTGGTAGGTTGTTGATCAATGAATTGTCTCCCTTCCCCCACCGGCAGCCGCATCTTTGCCCAAACTTCTCTGGGAGCAGTAAATGTCCCTGCCCTAAGGATGTTGGTCGGGCTTTTGGACATGCATCTTGGTTGGCCAATAGGATGTGGGGGAGGTGGCAGTTCCAATTCTGAGCCAGAGCCAAGGAGGCATTGTGTGCGTTGCTTTGCTTTTGCTAGACCTTCTGTCGTCCGTCTGAGAAGAACATGTCCCATCCAGCACATTCCTGCCATGCCCACCCAGGCCCAGGATAAAACTTGTGGGACTGTCCCAGCTTACTCCAGACCTGCAAGCTTGAGGACAAACTTATTTTTCTATGCCATTACTGTTTTATGGTCTAGTTGTTTGGCGGCTTAATATGGCCGTCAAACTGGTTTCTCCGACAACTTTTTCCTTTCAATTTTCTTTCATTCCTGTTAGGAAAATCCTTACACAGAAACGAATATTAAAAATGTGAAGAACCGCCATCTACCTGTCACCACACCTAACAGTCGTAAAAAAATATGTGCTATGTTTGGTTCTTGTTTGCTTTAAAAGGAAAGCCCAGCTATCACATCATTTCAACCACTCCCACCCAGAACTCCAGTGTGCACATCACAAAAAAACACTATTTTATTTTATAACTCTGAGGCCACTAGCACATCTAACAAAATAAAGAATCATTCTAACATACTTTCTGATCCACTCTTGAGTGGAACCAATGGAATCTCATAAGTTATTTTTAAATAACTTTTAAGTAGAATATTATCCCCTTCCTTATCGTTATTATTATTATTATTATTATTATTTTTAAGCTTATTTATTTTGAGACACAGAGTGAGTAGAGAAGGGGAGAGAGAGAGAGTGAGAGAGAAAATGCCAAGCAGGCTCTGAGCTGTCAACCCACAGCCCAATGCAGGGCTCAATCTCACCAACCCGTGAAATCATTACCTGAGCGGAAATCAAGGGTCCGACGCTTACCCAGCTGAGCCACCCAGGCGCCCCGAATACCTATATATTTTTTAAGCTTATTTATTTATTTTGAGGGGGAGAGGGGTAGAGAAAGAATGGGAGAGAAAGAATCCCAAGCAGGCTTCACACTGTCAGCAAAGAGTCCAACGTAGAGCTCAAAGCCATGAACCACAAGATTATGACCTGAGCCAAGATCAAGAGTCATTTGTTTAACTGACTGAGCCATCCAAGTGCTCCCCTCTTTCCTTATTATTAATCTGTTTTCATATCATTGGCTTGAAGAGATCAGGTTAACTATACTGTAGAAAGATGTTGCATTCTAGATTTGGCTAACTGCTACTTCATGGAAGCCTTTAACTTTTTCTTGCAGCCCGGAAATATCAGGGAATTAGAAGTTAGATCTATTAGAATGAAATTCAAAAATATGCTCTGATAGGGGAAGAAGAACACTCTATAGTTGGTGCATAGACTGCATACTATATCATATCAGTAGCCATATGATGCCCGTTTATCTCATGTTTATCTCATGAAATATATCATTTCCTTATATACAATTCAATATTTTTAATAAAAATTCAGTAGAAGGGCGCCTGGGTGGCTCAGTCGGTTGAGTGTCTGACTTCGACTCAGGTCATGATCTCACGGTTTGTAAGTTCGAGCCCTGGGTCGGGCTCTGTGCTGACAGCTCAGAGCCTGGAGCCTGCTTCGGATTCTGTCTCCCTCTCTCTCTGTCCCTCCCCCATTTATGCTCTGTCTCTCTCAAAAATAAAAATAACCATTAAAAAATCTTTAAAAAATTCAGTATATATATTTTTCCCCCCTTCTTACACAGAAGATGGGGAAATATATACATTTTCTATTTCTTGCCTTTTTTTTTTTTACTTTAGAATATATTCTGCAAATCAGTATATGCATTCCATATCAGTATATGCAAATCTCTTTATTCCTTTCTTTAGCTGCATAATATTCCCGTGGGTAAATATACCACAGTTTATTCAACCAGCCCCATGGATGGACATTTGAATTGGTAATCTTTTGTTAATAAAAATAATGCCACATTTAATAAAATTCTACATTTGTTCCATTTTATTTTTGCAGATGTATTTTTGGGATTGAATCCTAGAAGCAGGATTGCCGAATCACAGAGTAAGTGTATATTTAACATTGTTACACACTGCCAAATTCTCCACAGGGGTTGGACCATTTTGCATTTTTGCTGGTAATGTAGGAGAAATAAGCATTCTCCCCAGCCTTGACATTGGAGTAAGTTATCAGATTCCTCCACATCTGTAGAGTTACGTTTCTTTTCTTATAAATGAAGCTGAGTGTGCATTCAGAGTTCATGTGTCATTTGTATTACTTTTCCTTTGACTCATCTTCTCATATCTCTTATTATTTTCCCAGGGAGTTGTTGGCTCTGATCTTGTCAATTTTAGCAGATTTTTCATTTATTAGGGTTATTCACCCTTTTTAAAACCCAATATTTTATCATTGCCTTTTGCTTTTGCCTTTTGGGGAAGGAGCTCCTAAAATGTGTTATTACTGTTCTTAAGTGAGATTGTTTTGCCCTGTTCTTTGTTACTTGACCTATGTCAGATTTTGCAACATCTTTAGTCTTTGTTATCAACAATCCACTGAAATAATAGACATGTTTTCTATATTCTGGAATATTTTAAGCAATATTACATCATTTGGTCTTTACAGATTTGGTAAACTTTCTGTATGAAATCTCAACTTCTCATAAGGATTTTGCTTTTAGGTTGTTGTTTTTTTTGTTTTTTCCTTCTGTGAGTATTGATCAGCTTAGATGTCTTATTTCTACTAGGGATGTTTTGTTAAATTATAGTTTCCGAGAAACTTATCCCTTTCATCCAGGTTTTCAAATTCATTTGAGTAGATGTGTACAGAACAGCTTCTTATATATATATGTGTATTTGAAATTGCATTTATTTTTGTTGCTGTTTTGTTTGGTTTTTTGAAATTTCACTTGTTAAAAATATTATTTCCTCCTTGATATGTATTTGTGCTTTCTCTCCTGTATGGATTAAGTAGCTAGCTATTTGGCTGATTCATTGATCTTTCAAAGGACCAGCATTTGGTCACATTCAATGATTTCCCCCATGTTTTCAATAATTTCTCATTAATTACTTCATTATCTCTTATTTCCTTCTGGTTTCCTTTGCTTTATTTTGTCCTGTTCCTAGATTTTTGAGTAAGAAGCTTATTCCATTTATTCTCAGTCAGTGTTCTGGACTGCCTGAGTCCTCTGTTACTTGTGGTCCGTGAACTCCAATGTGAAATATTTTTATTGTTCTCTGTCCTCTGTTTTTATTTCCATTTCCTCTTTGGTCTAAGAGATCTTCAATAATAAGTCTTATTCTTTTTTAAAGTTCTCATTTTTTTCTAGGTAAATAGAAGTGTGTGCGTGTGGGGGAGGGCATGCATGTGTTGGTAACTGTTACTGATTTTTATTTTCATGGCATTGGGATCAGACTGTGAAATTTTTATTGTTTTTGTTTCACCTTATTATTTCTGTTTCTCAAACATTATTGACACTGTCTTTATGGTCTATCGGATAGTTTAATTCACGAATGCTCCATGGACACTTGAAGAGAAGGTATGTTCCCCATTATCAGGATTCAGAGTTTACATATATGAATGCATATATATGATTTATTTTATTGATTATGAAGCTTAGTTCATGTGGTTGTTGAGTACTTGAAATGTGGTTTGTCCACATGGAGATCTGATGTAAGTATAAAATACCAGCCAGATTTTAAAGACTTAATATGAACAAATAAAAATATGTTACCAATAAGTCTTTAAATTGATTACATATTGAAAATACTTTGGATATACTGTGCTAAATGAAATTTAAAGTTAAATTCTCTTGTATTTTTTTTTCATTTTTTTATCTGGGCTTTTGGAATATTTAAATTTACATGTGAAGCTCATATATGCAGCTTTCATTATATTTCTCAGTTCTACATCCTTTTTAAGTTTTTAGTTCATTAAGTTGAGTTTCTTATGATTAAGGTGTTTTTCTCTGTGTACCTTCTATAGTTTCTGTTTTATAAGAATTGCTAATTTTGCTGTGTTATTGGACAGATCTGTAGTAATATTTACTGCGTCTTCATTTTTATGACTTTTAAGCGTTATGTCTCCTAAAGCCTTTTTAATGGGTTTGGCTTATAGGTAACTTGTCTGGTACAAAAGTCAGACACTGAAAATGTACTTTAATTGTGAAGTTTGTCAGATTACAGCAGTGCTATTTATGTTGTGCTTATGTGAGTAGTTTGTGTGGTTTTTTTTTTTTTTCCAAATTGGTTACATAAAAACAAAATCATGTGTGGGTATCTGTATATTAAAAATAATAGACACAGATCTATTTTTCTATCATACTAAAATTGCAAATGTATTTCCTGAATTAAAAAAAGCTCATGCCTTTTAGCGTTTTACCAACCAAGAAAAATCAGCTACTGGGTCACACTTTTTCATTTTCAAATAGTACTTTGAGAGACTGCACTCAGCCTGAGATACTGTCTACTGTAAATCTTGGAGCCCAAAGTCCATAAGTCGTAAAGCATAGAGGGTCTTCATGATATCTGGCTGTTCTCATTACGTACAGCAAGGAGATGAAAATTAACTTCTGTTTTTCATAGCAGCCAATGGCAGAGGTTAAAATTTCTTATTAACTGAAGGACCCTTCTATGTGGGAAGACGTAAACCAACAACACCAAATATACTCCATGGTATAGAGTAAACACTTACTGAGTGTGGTTTCCTTCATCTAGTTGGTCTAGGAAGTTGGATATTCACAGTATTCATAAAAATAGCACTTTGGTTGCTTCTGTAACTGAGAGTAGTATGTGGCCGCGATGCCAATAAGCTTCAGTGGTATCACCAATAGATTAGTAGATATTAAGTGTTATTTAAAAATAAGAAGTGGGGAGTTTTATTTTTTTTTTAATTTTCTTTTTTTAACGTTTATTTATTTTTGAGACAGAGAGAGACAGAGCATGAACGGGGGAGGGTCAGTGAGAGGGAGAC